>NW_027490342.1:0-280673 GCF_050948175.1 Xylocopa sonorina
GTTTCATGGTAAGATATAATATGATTAGCGAAGTGTTATGTATACATCGTCTACA
The DNA here is from genome assembly GCF_050948175.1 of Xylocopa sonorina. Lineage (NCBI taxonomy): Eukaryota > Metazoa > Arthropoda > Insecta > Hymenoptera > Apidae > Xylocopa > Xylocopa sonorina. The sequence continues at coordinate 56 of NW_027490342.1, forward strand.
CTTCAAATGAATGCGAATGCGATACTTCCTCGCTAGGAAATAGCGTTTGCAGATGTCTACGTATCGTAGTAATAGCTTTATAATGCTTCTTAAAACGCGAGATCGCATCTCATTCCTATGTTTCATGGTAAGATATAATATGATTTGCGAAGTGTCATGTATTCCTCGTCTACACTTCAAATGAATGTAAATGCGACACTTCCTTGCAAGGAAATAGCGTCTGCAGATGTCTAGGAGTCGTAGCAATAGAGTTCTAATGCTTCTTATAACGCGATATCGCATCTCATTTCTGTGTTTCATGGTAAGATATAATATTATTTGCGAAGTGTTATGTACTCCTCGTCTACGCTTCTCATGAATGTAAATGCGACACTTCCTTGCAAGGAAATAGCGTTTGCAGATGTTTACGTATCGAAGAAATAGAGTTCAAATGCTTCTTAAAACGAGATATTGCATCTCATATCTATGTTTCATGATAAGATATAATATTCATTGCGATGTGTTATGTATTCCTCGTCTGCACTTCAAATGAAAGTGAATGCGATACTTCCTCGCTAGGAAATAGCCTTTGCAGATGTCTACATATCGTATCAATAGCTTTCTAATGCTTCTTAAAACGCGATATCGCATCTCATTTCTATGTTTCACTGTAAGATATAATATGATTTGCAAAGCGTCATGTATTCCTCGTCTACACTTCAAATGAATGTAAATGCGATACTTCCTTGCAAGGAAATAGCGTTTGCAAATGTCTACCTATCGTAACAATAGGGTTCTAATGCTTCTTAAAACGCGATATCGCATCTCATTTCTATGTTTCATGGTAAGATGTAATATGATTTGCGAAGTGTTATGTATTCATCCTCTACACTTCAAATGAATGTAAGTGCGACGCTTCCTTGCAAGGAAATAGCGTTTGCAAATGTCTACCTATCGTAACAATAGGGTTCTAATGCTTCTTAAAACGCGATATCGCATCTCATTTCTATGTTTCATGGTAAGATATAATATGATTTGCGAAGTGTTATGTATTCCTCGTCTACACTTCAAATGAATGTAAATGCGACACTTCCTTGCAAGGAAATAGCGTTTGCTGATGTCTACGTATCCAAGCAATAGAGTTCAAATGCTTCTTAAAACGAGATATTGCATCTCATATCTATGTTTCATGATAAGATATAATATTCATTGCGAAGTGTTATGCATTCCTCGTCTACGATTCAAATGAATGTAAATGCGACACTTCCTTGCAAGGAAATAGCGTTTGCAGATGTCTACGTATCGTAGCAATAGATTTCTAATGCTTCTTAAAACGCGATATCGCATCTCATTTCTATGTTTCATGGTAAGATATAATATGATTTGCGAAGTGTCATGTATTCCTCGTCTACACTTCAAATGAATGTAAATGCGACACTTCCTTGCAAGGAAATAGCGTATGCTGGTGTCTACGTATCGAAGCAATTGAGTTCAAATGCTTCTTGAAACGAGATATTGCATCTCATATCTATGTTTCATGATAAGATATAATATTCATTGCGAAGTGTTATGCATTCCTCGTCTACGATTCAAACGAATGTAAATGCGAGACTTCCTTGCTAGGAAATAGCGTCCGCAGATGCCTAGGTATCGTAGCAACAGAGTTTGATGCTTCTTAAAACGAGATATTGCATCTCATATCTATGTTTCATGATAAGATATAATATTCATTGCGAAGTGTTATGCATTCCTCGTCTACGAATCAAATGAAAGTAAATGCGACACTTCCTTGCAAGGAAATAGCGTTTGCAGATGTCTACGTATCGTAGCAATAGTGTTCATATGAATCTCAAAACGCGATATCGCAACTCATTTCTATGTTTCATGGTAAGATATAACATGATTTGGGAAGTGTTATGTATTCCTCGTCTACACTTCAAATGAATGTAAGTGAGACACTTCCTTGCAAGGAAATAGTGTTTGCAAATGTCTACCTATCGTAACAATAGGGTTCTAATGCATCTTAAAACGCGATATCGCATCTCATTTCTATGTTTCATGGTAAGATATAATATGATTTGCGAAGTGTCATGTATTCCTCGTCTACACTTCAAATGAATGTAAATGCGACACTTCCTTGCAAAGAAATAGCGTTTGCTGATGTCTACGTATCGAAGCAATAGAGTTCAAATGCTTCTTAAAACGAGATATTGCATCTCATATCTATGTTTCATGGTAAGATATAATATGATTTGCGAAGTGTTATGTATTCCTCGTCTACACTTCAAATGAATGCGAATGCGATACTTCCTCGCTAGGAAATAGCGTTTGCAGATGTCTACGTATCGTAGAAATAGCTTTATAATGCTTCTTAAAACGCGAGATCGCATCTCATTCCTATGTTTCATGGTAGGATATAATATGATTTGCGAAGTGTCATGTATTCCTCGTCTACACTTCAAATGAATGTAAATGCGACACTTCCTTGCAAGGAAATAGCGTCTGCAGATGTCTAGGAATCGTAGCAATAGAGTTCTAATGCTTCTTATAACGCGATATCGCATCTCATTTCTGTGTTTCATGGTAAGATATAATATTATTTCCGAAGTGTTATGTACTCCTCGTCTACGCTTCTCATGAATGTAAATGCGACACTTCCTTGCAAGGAAATAGCGTTTGCAGATGTTTACGTATCGAAGAAATAGAGTTCAAATGCTTCTTAATACGAGATATTGCATCTCATATCTATGTTTCATGATAAGATATAATATTCATTGCGAAGTGTTATGTATTCCTCGTCTGCACTTCAAATGAAAGTGAATGCGATACTTCCTCGCTAGGAAATAGCGTTTGCAGATGTCTACATATCGTATCAATAGCTTTCTAATGCTTCTTAAAACGCGATATCGCATCTCATTTCTATGTTTCACTGTAAGATATAATATGATTTGCAAAGTGTCATGTATTCCTCGTCTACACTTCAAATGAATGTAAATGCGACACTTCCTTGCAAGGAAATAGCGTTTTCAGATGTCTACCTATCGTAGCAATAGAGTTCAAATGCTTCTTAAAACGAGATATTGCATCTCATATCTATGTTTCATGATAAGATATAATATTCATTGCGAAGTGTTATGCATTCCTCGTCTACGATTCAAACGAATGTAAATGCGACACTTCCTTGCTAGGAAATAGCGTCCGCAGATGTCTAGGTATCGTAGCAACAGAGTTCTAATGCTTCTTAAAACGAGACATTGCATCTCATATCTATGTTTCATGATAAGATATAATATTCATTGCGAAGTGTTATGCATTCCTCGTCTACGATTCAAATGAAAGTAAATGCGACACTTCCTTGCAAGGAAATAGCGTTTGCAGATGTCTACGTATCGTAGCAATAGTGTTCATATGATTCTTAAAACGCGATATCGCAACTCATTTCTATGTTTCATGGTAAGATATAACATGATTTGGGAAGTGTTATGTATTCCTCGTCTACACTTCAAATGAATGTAAGTGCGACACTTCCTTGCAAGGAAATAGCGTTTGCAAATGTCTACCTATCGTAACAATAGGGTTCTAATGCTTCTTAAAACGCGATATCGCATCTCATTTCTATGTTTCATGGTAAGATATAATATGATTTGCGAAGTGTCATGTATTCCTCGTCTACACTTCAAATGAATGTAAATGCGACACTTCCTTGCAAGGAAATAGCGTTTGCTGATGACTACGTATCGAAGCAATAGAGTTCAAATGCTTCTTAAAACGAGATATTGCATCTCATATCTATGTTTCATGGTAAGATATAATATGATTTGCGAAGTGTTATGTATACATCGTCTACACTTCAAATGAATGCGAATGCTATACTTCCTCGCTAGGAAATAGCGTTTGCAGATGTCTACGTATCGTAGCAACAGCTTTATAATGCTTCTTAAAACGCGAGATCGCATCTTATTTCTATGTTTTATGGTAAGATATAATATGATTTGCGAAGTGTCATGTATTCCTCGTCTACACTTCAAATGAATGTAAATGCGACACTTCCTTGCAAGGAAATAGCGTCTGCAGATGTCTAGGTATCGTAGCAATAGAGTTCTAATGCTTCTTATAACGCGATATCGCATCTCATTTCTGTGTTTCATGGTAAGATATAATATTATTTGCGAAGTGTTATGTACTCCTCGTCTACGCTTCTCATGAATGTAAATGCGACACTTCCTTGCAAGGAAATAGCGTTTGCCGATGTCTACGTATCGTTGCAATTGAGTTCATATTTTTCTTAAAACGCGATATCGCATTTCATTTCTATGTTTCATGGTAAGATATAATATGATTTGCGAAGTGTCATGTATTCCTCGTCTACACTTCAAGTGAATGTGAATGCGATACTTCCTCGCTAGGAAATAGCGTTTGCAGATGTCTACGTATCGTATCAATAGCTTTCTAATGCTTCTTAAAACGCGATATCGCATCTCATTTCTATGTTTCATGGTAAGATATAATATGATTTGCGAAGTGTTATGTATTCCTCGTGTACACTTCAAATGAATGTAAATTGCGACACTTCCTTCCAAGGAAATAGCGTTTGCAGGTGTCTACGTATCGAAGCAATAGAGTTCAAATACTTCTTAAAACGAGATATTGCATCTCATATCTATGTTTCATGATAAGATATAATATTCATTGCGAAGTGTTATGCATTCCTCGTCTACGATTCAGACGAATGTAAATGCGACACTTCCTTGCTAGGAAATAGCGTCCGCAGATGCCTAGGTATCGTAGCAACAGAGTTCTAATGCTTCTTAAAACGAGATATTGCATCTCATATCTATGTTTCATGATAAGATATAATATTCATTGCGAAGTGTTATGCATTCCTCGTCTACGATTCAAATGAAAGTAAATGCGACACTTCCTTGCAAGGAAATAGCGTTTGCAGATGTCTACGTATCGTAGCAATAGTGTTCATATGATTCTTAAAACGCGATATCGCAACTCATTTCTATGTTTCATGGTAAAATATAACATGATTTGGGAAGTGTTATGTATTCCTCGTCTACACTTCAAATGAATGTGAATGCGATACTTCCTCGCTAGGAAATAGCGTTTGCAGATGTCTACGTATCGTAGCAATAGATTTCTAATGCTTCTTAAAACGCGATATCGCATCTCATTTCTATGTTTCACTGTAAGATATAATATGATTTGCAAAGTGTCATGTATTCCTCGTCTACACTTCAAATGAATGTAAATGCGACACTTCCTTGCAAGGAAATAGCGTTTGCAGATGTCTACCTATCGTAGCAATAGAGTTCTAATGCTTCTTAAAACGCGATATCGCATCTCATTTCTATGTTTCATGGTAAGATGTAATATGATTTGCGAAGAGTCATGTATTCCTCGTCTACACTTCAAATGAATGTAAATGCGACACTTCCTTGCAAGGAAATAGCGTCTGCAGATGTCTAGGTATCGTAGCAATAATGCTCTAATGCTTCTTAAGATGCGATGTCGCATCTCATTTCTATGTTTCATGGTAAGATATAACATGATTTGCGAAGTGTCATGTATTCCTCGTCTACACTTCAAATGAATGTAAATGCGACACTTCCTTGCAAGCAAATAGCGTTTGCAGATGTCTACCTATCGTAGCAATAGAGTTCTAATGCTTCTTAAACCGCGATATCGCATCTCATTTCTGTGTTTCATGGTAAGATATAATATGATTTGCGAAGTGTCATGTATTCTTCGTCTACACTTCAAATGAATGTGAATGCGAGACTTCCTCGCTAGGAAATAGCGTTTGCAGATGTCTACGTATCGTAGCAATAGAGTTCAGATGATTCTTAAAACGCGATATCGCATCTCATTTCTATGTTTCATGGTAAGATGTAATATGATTTGCGAAGTGTTATGTATTCCTCGTCTTCACTTCAAATGAATGTAAATGCGACACTTCCTAGCAAGGAAGTAGCGATTGTAGATGTCTACGTATCGTAGCAATAGTTCTTATGATTCTTAAAACGCGATATCGCATCTCATTTCTATGTTTCATGGTAAGATATAATATGATTTGCGAAGTGTCACGTATTCCTCGTCTACACTTCAAATGAATGTGAATGCGACACTTCCTCGCTAGGAAATAGCGTTTGCAGATGACTACGTATCGTAGCAATAGGGTTCAGATGATTCTTAAAACGCGATATCGCATCTCATTTCTATGTTTCATGGTAAGATGTAATATGATTTGCGAAGTGTTATGTATTCCTCGTCTACACTTCAAATGAATGTAAATGCGACACTTTCTAGCAAGGAAGCAGCGATTGTAGATGTCTACGTATCGTAGCAATAGTTCTTATGATTCTTAAAACGCGATATCGCATCTCATTTCTATGTTTCATGGTAAGATATAATATGATTTGCGAAGTGTCACGTATTCCTCGTCTACACTTCAAATGAATGTGAATGCGACACTTCCTCGCTAGGAAATAGCGTTTGCAGATGACTAGGTATCGTAGCAATAGAGTTCATATGATTCTTAAAACGCGATATCGCATCTCATTTCTATGTTTCATGGTAAGATATAACATGATTTGCGAAGTGTTATGTATTCCTCGTCTACACTTCAAATGAATGTGAATGCGATACTTCCTCGCTAGGAAATAGCGTTTGCGGATGTCTACGTATCGTACCAATAGCTTTCTAATGCTTCTTAAAACGCGATATCGCATCTCATTTCTATGTTTCATGGTAAGATATAATATGATTTGCGAAGAGTCATGTATTCCTCGTCTACACTTCAAATGAATGTAAATGCGACACTTCCTAGCAAGGAAATAGCGTTTGCTGATGTCTACGTATCGTAGCAATGGAGTTCTTATGATTCTTAAAACGCGATATCGCATCTCATTTCTATGTTTCATGGTAATAAATGATATGATTTGCGAAGTGTTATGTATTCCTCGTCTACACTTCAAATAAATGTAAATGCGACACTTCCTTGCAAGGAAATAGCGTTTGCAGATGCCTACGTATCGTAGCAATAGAGTTCAAATACTTCTTAAAACGAGATATTGCATCTCATATCTATGTTTCATGATAAGATATAATATTCATTGCGAAGTGTTATGCATTCCTCGTCTACGATTCAGACGAATGTAAATGCGACACTTCCTTGCTAGGAAATAGCGTCCGCAGATGCCTAGGTATCGTAGCAACAGAGTTCTAATGCTTCTTAAAACGAGATATTGCATCTCATATCTATGTTTCATGATAAGATATAATATTCATTGCGAAGTGTTATGCATTCCTCGTCTACGATTCAAATGAAAGTAAATGCGACACTTCCTTGCAAGGAAATAGCGTTTGCAGATGTCTACGTATCGTAGCAATAGTGTTCATATGATTCTTAAAACGCGATATCGCAACTCATTTCTATGTTTCATGGTAAAATATAACATGATTTGGGAAGTGTTATGTATTCCTCGTCTACACTTCAAATGAATGTGAATGCGATACTTCCTCGCTAGGAAATAGCGTTTGCAGATGTCTACGTATCGTAGCAATAGATTTCTAATGCTTCTTAAAACGCGATATCGCATCTCATTTCTATGTTTCATGGTAAGATATAATATGATTTGCGAAGTGTCATGTATTCCTCTTCTACACTTCAAATGAATGTAAATGCGACACTTCCATGCTAGGAAATACGGTCTGCACATGACTACGTATCGTAGCAATAGTGTTCTAATGCTTCTTAAAACGCGATATCGCACCTCATTTCTATGTTTCATGGTAAGATATCGTGGTAATATATCGCGTTTTAAGAAGCATTAGAGCTCTATTGCTACGATAGGCAGACATCTGCAAACGCTATTTCCTAGCATGGAAGTGTCTTATTTGCGTTCTTTTGAAGTGAATACGAGGTATACATGACACTTCGAAATGCATATTATATCTTATCATGAAACATAGAAATGAAATGCGACATCTCGTTTTAAGAAGCATTAGAACTCTACTGCTGCGATACGTAGACATCTGCAAACGCTATTTCCTAGCATGCAAGTGTCGCATTTACATTCTTGTGAAGTGAAATCGAGATATACATGACACTTCGCAATGAATATTATATCTGATCATGAAACATAGAAATGAGATGTGACATCTCGTTTTAAGAAGCATTAGAACTCTATTGCTACGATAAGTAGACATCTGCAAACGCTATTTCCTAGCATGTATGTGTCGCGTTTACTTTCTTTTCAATTGAATACGAGGTGTACATGACACTTCGCAATGAATATTATATCTTATCACGAAACATAGAAATGAGATGCGATATCGCGATTTAAGTAGCATTAGAACCCTTTTGCTACGATACGTAGACATCTGAAAACGCTATTTCCTAGCAAGGAAGTGTCGCATTTACATACTTCTCAAGTGAATTCGAGGTATACATGACACTTCGCAATGAATATTATATCTTATCATGAAACACGGAAGAGGGATGCGATATCGCGTTTTAAGAAGCATTAGAACTCTACGGTCTCGATGCGGAGACATCTGCAGACGCTATTTCCTAGCATGGCAGGTCGCACTTACATACTTTTGTAGTGAATACGAGGTGTACATGACACTTCGCAATGAATATTATATCTTTTCACGAAACATAGAAGGGAGATGCGATATCGCGATTTAAGTAGCATTAGAAATCTATTGCTACGATACGTAGACATCTGCAAACGCTATTTCCTAGCAAGCAGTAGTCGGATTTACATTCTTTTGAAGTGAATACGAGGTATACATGACACTTCGCAATGAATATTATATCTTATCATGAAACACAGAAGAGGGATGCGATATCGCGATTTAAGTAGCATTAGAACCCTTTTGCTACGATACGTAGACATCTGAAAACGCTATTTCCTAGCAAGGAAGTGTCGCATTTACATTCGTTTGGAGAGAATACGAGGTATAAATGACACTTCGCAATGAATATTATATCTTATCATGAAACATAGAAGAGAGATGCGATAACGCGTTTTAAGAAGCATCAGAACTGTATTGCCTCGACGCGTAGACATCTGCAGACGCTCTTTCCTAGCATGGCAGTGTCGCACTTACATTCTTTTGAAGTGAATACAAGGTATACATGACAATTCGCAATGAATATTATATCTTATCACGAAACATAGAAATGAGATTCGATATCGCGATATAAGTAGCATTAGAACCCTATTGCTACGATACGTAGACATCTGAATACGCTATTTCCTAGCAAGGAAGTGTAGCATTTACATTCTTATGAAGTGAATACGAGGTGTACATGACACCTCGCATTGAATATTATATCTTATCACAAAACATAGAAATGAGATGCGATATCGCGATTTAAGTAGCATTAGAACTCTATTGCTACGATACGTAGACATCTGCAAACGCTATTTCCTAGCAAGCAATAGTCGCATTTACTTTCTTTTCAATTGAATACGAGGTGTACATGACACTTCGCAATGAATATTATATCTTATCACGAAACATAGAAATGAGATACGATATCGCGATTTAAGTAGCATTAGAACCCTTTTGCTACGATACGTAGACATCTGAAAACGCTGTTTCCTAGCAAGGAAGTGTCGCATTTACATTCGTTTGGAGAGAATACGAGGTATAGATGACACTTCGCAATGAATATTATATCTTATCATGAAACATAGAAGAGAGATGCGATAACGCGTTTTAAGAAGCATCAGAACTGTATTGCCTCGACGCGTAGACATCTGCAGACGCTCTTTCCTAGCATGGCAGTGTCGCACTTACATTCTTTTGAAGTGAATACAAGGTATACATGACAATTCGCAATGAATATTATATCTTATCACGAAACATAGAAATGAGATTCGATATCGCGATATAAGTAGCATTAGAACCCTATTGCTACGATACGTAGACATCTGAATACGCTATTTCCTAGCAAGGAAGTGTAGCATTTACATTCTTATGAAGTGAATACGAGGTGTACATGACACCTCGCATTGAATATTATATCTTATCACAAAACATAGAAATGAGATGCGATATCGCGATTTAAGTAGCATTAGAACTCTATTGCTACGATACGTAGACATCTGCAAACGCTATTTCCTAGCAAGCAATAGTCGCATTTACTTTCTTTTCAATTGAATACGAGGTGTACATGACACTTCGCAATGAATATTATATCTTATCACGAAACATAGAAATGAGATACGATATCGCGATTTAAGTAGCATTAGAACCCTTTTGCTACGATACGTAGACATCTGAAAACGCTGTTTCCTAGCAAGGAAGTGTCGCATTTACATTCGTTTGGAGAGAATACGAGGTATAGATGACACTTCGCAATGAATATTATATCTTATCATGAAACATAGAAGAGAGATGCGATAACGCGTTTTAAGAAGCATCAGAACTGTATTGCCTCGACGCGTAGACATCTGAAAACGCTGTTTCCTAGCAAGGAAGTATCGCATTTACATTCTTTTGAAGTGAATACGAGGTGTACATGACACTTCGCAATGAATATTATATCTTATCACGAAACATAGAAATGAGATGCGATATCGCGATTTAAGTAGCATTAGAACTCTATTGCTACGATACGTAGACATCTGAATACGCTATTTCCTAGCAAGGAAGTGTCGCATTTACATTCTCTTGAAGTGAATACGAGGCGTACATGACACCTCGCAGTGAATATTATATCTTATCACAAAACATAGAAATGAGATGCGATATCGCGTCTTAAGAAGCATTAGAACCCTATTGCCTTAATGGGGAGATATCTGCAAACGCTATTTCCTAGCATGGAAGTGTCGCATTTACATTCTTTTGAAGTGAGTTCGATGTATACATGACACATCGCAATGAATATTATATCTTATCACGAAACATATAAATGAGATGCGATATCGCGATTTACGTAGCATTAGAGCTCTATTGTTGTGATACGTGGACATCTGCAAACAATATTTCCTAACAAGGAAGTGTCGCATTTACATTCTTGTGAAGTGAAATCGAGGTATACATGACACTTCGCAATGAATATTATATCTTTTCACGAAACATAGGAATGAGTTGCGATATCGCGATTTAAGTAGCACTAGAACTCTATTGCTACGATACATAGACATCTGCAAACGCTATTTCCTAGCAAGCAATAGTCGCATTTACCTTCTTTTGAATTGAATACGAGGTGTACATGACACTTCGCAATGAATATTATATCTTATCACGAAACATAGAAATGAGATACGATATCGCGTTCTAAGAAGCATTAGAACTGTATTGCCACGACGCGTAGGCATCTGCAAACGCTATTTCCTAGCAAGGAAGTGTCGCATTTACATTCTTTTGAAGTGAATACGAGGTATACATGACACTTCGCAATGAATATTACACCTTATCATGTTACATAGAAATGAGATGCGATATCGCGATTTAAGAAGCATTCGAACTCTATTGCTACGATACGTAGGCATCTGCAAACGCTATTTCCTAGCAAGGAAGATTCGCACTTACATTCTTTTGAAGTAAATACAAGGTATACATGAGACTTCGCTATGAATATTATTTCTCATCACGAAACATATAAATGAGATGCGATATCGCGATTTAAGTAGCATTAGAGCTCTATTGCTACGATACGTAGACATCTGCGAACGCTATTTCCCAGCAAGCAATAGTCGCATTTACATTCTTTTGAATTGAATACGAGGTATACATGACACTTCGCAATGAATATTATACCTTATCACGAAATATATAGATTAGATGCGATATCGCGATTTAAGAAGCATTAGAACTCTATTGCTACGATACGTAGACATCTGCAAACGCTATTTCCTAGCATGCAAGTGTCGCATTTACATTCTTCTGAAGTGAATACAAGGTATACATGACACTTCGCAATGAATATTATATCTTATCAAGAAACGTAGAGGAAATACGCGATATCGCGTTTTAAGGAGCATTAGAACTCTATTCATACGATACGTAGACATCTGCAAACAATATTTCCTAGCAAGGAAGTGTCGCATTTACAATCTTTTGAAGTGAATACGAGGTATACATAACACTCCACAATGAATAGTATATCTTATCACGAAACATAGAAATGAAATGCGACTTCTCATTTTAAGAAGCATTAGAACTCTATTGCTACGATACGTACACATCTGCAAACGCTATTTCCAAGCATGGAAGTGTCGCATTTACATTCTTTTGAAGTGAATACGAGGTATACATGACACTTCGCAATGGATATTATATCTTATCATGAAACATAGAAGTGAGATGCGATATCGCGTTTTAATAAGCATTAGAACTCTATTGCTAGGATACGTAGACATCTGCAAACGCTATTTCCTAGCATGGAATTGTCGCATTTACATTCTTTTGAAGTGAATACGAGATATACATGACACTTCGCAATGAATATTATATCTTATCAAGAATCATAGAGGAAATATGCGATATCGCGTCTTAAGAAGCATTAGAACTCTATTTTTACGATACGTAGACATCTGCAAACAATATTTCCTAGCAAGGAAGTGTCGCATTTACAATCTTTTGAAGTGAATGCGAGGTATACATAACACTCCACAATGAATATTATATCTTATCACGAAACATAGAAATTTAATGCAATATCTCGTTTTAAGGAGCATTAGAACTCCATTCTTACGATACGTGGTCATCTGGAAACGCTATTTCCTAGCAAGGAAGTGTCGCTTTTACATTATTTTGAAGTGAATAAGAGGTATACATGACACTTCGCAATGAAAATTATATCTTATCTCGAAACATAGAAGTGAGATGTGATATCGCGTTTTAGGAAGCATTAGAACTCTATTGCTACGATACGTAGACATCTGCAAACGCTATCTCCTAGCTAGGAAGTTTCGCATTTACATTCATTTGAAGTGAATACGATGTATACATGACACTTCGCAATGAATATTATACCTTATCTCGATACATAGAAGTGAGATGCGACATCTCGTTTTAAGAAGCATTAGAACTCTGTTGCTACGATACGTAGACATCTGCAAACGCTATTTCCTAGCATGGAAGTGTCGCATTTACATTCTTTTGAAGTGAATACGAGATATACATGACACTTCGCAATGAAAATTATATCTTATCTCGAAACATAGAAGTGAGATGTGATATCGTGTTTTAGGAAGCATTAGAACTCTATTGCTACGATACGTAGACATCTGCAAACGCTATTTCCTAGCAAGGAAGCTTCGCATTTACATTCATTTGAAGTGAATACGAGGTATACATGACACTTCGCAATGAATATTATACCTTATCTCGATACATAGAAGTGTGATGCGACATCTCGTTTTAAGAAGCATTAGAACTCTGTTGCTACGATACGTACACATCTGCAAACGCTATTTCCAAGCGTGGAAGTGTCGCATTTACATTCTTTTGAAGTGAATACGAGGTATACATGACACTTCGCAATGGATATTATATCTTATCATGAAACATAGACGTGAGATGCGATATCGCGTTTTAAGAAGCATTAGAACTCTATTGCTACGATACGTAGACATCTGCAAACGCTATTTCCTAGCATGGAAGTGTCGCATTTACATTCTTTTGAAGTAAATACGAGATATACATGACACTTCGCAATGAACATTATATCTTATCAAGAATCATAGAGGAAATATGCGATATCGCGTCTTAAGAAGCATTAGAACTCTATTTTTACGATACGTAGACATCTGCAAACAATATTTCCTAGCAAGGAAGTGTCGCATTTACAATCTTTTGAAGTGAATGCGAGGTATACATAACACTCCACAATGAATATTATATCTTATCACGAAACATAGAAATTTAATGCAACACCTCGTTTTAAGGAGCATTAGAACTCCATTCTTACGATACGTGGTCATCTGGAAACGCTATTTCCTAGCAAGGAAGTGTCGCTTTTACATTATTTTGAAGTGAATAAGAGATATACATGACACTTCGCAATGAAAATTATATCTTATCTCGAAACATAGAAGTGAGATGTGATATCGCGTTTTAGGAAGCATTAGAACTCTATTGCTACGATACGTAGACATCTGCAAACGCTATTTCCTAGCAAGGAAGTTTCGCATTTACATTCATTTGAAGTGAATACGATGTATACATGACACTTCGCAATGAATATTATACCTTATCCCGATACATAGAAGTGAGATGCGACATCTCGTTTTAAGAAGCATTAGAACTCTGTTGCTACGATACGTAGACATCTGCAAACGCTATTTCCTAGCATGGAAGTGTCGCATTTACATTCTTTTCAAGTGAATACGAGATATACATGACACTTCGCAATGAATATTATATCTTATCATGAAACATAGAAGTGAGATGCGATATCGCGTTCTAAGAAGCATTAGAACTCTATGGCTACGATGCGTAGACATCTGCAAATGTTATTTCCGAGCAAGGAAGTGTAGCATTTACATTCTTTTGAAGTCAATACGAGGTATACATAACACTCCACAATGAATATTATATCTTATCACGAAGCATAGAAATGAAATACGACATCACGTTTTAAGTAGCATTAGAACTCTATTGCTACGATACGTAGACATCTGCAAAGGCTATTTCCTAGCATGGAAGCATCGCATTTACATTCTTTTGAAGTGAATACGAGGTATACGTGACACTTCGCAATGAATATTATATCTTATCACGAAACATAGAAATGAAATGCGACATCTTGTTTTAAGACGCAACAGAATTGTATTTCTACGACACGTAGACATCTGCAAACGCTATTTCCTAGTATAGAAGTGTCGCATTTACATTTTTTTGAAGTGCATACGAGGTATACATGACTCTTCGCAATGAATATTATATCTCATCACGAAACATAGAAATGAAATGCGACATCTCGTTTTAAGAAGCATTAGAAATCTATTGCTACGATGCGTAGACATCTGCAAACGCTATTTCCTAGCAAGGAAGTTTCGCATTTACATTCATTTGAAGTGAATACGATGTATACATGACACTTCGCAATGAATATTATACCTTATCCCGATACATAGAAGTGAGATGCGACATCTCGTTTTAAGAAGCATTAGAACTCTGTTGCTACGATACGTAGACATCTGCAAACGCTATTTCCTAGCATGGAAGTGTCGCATTTACATTCTTTTGAAGTGAATACGAGGTATACATGACACTTCGCAATGAATATTATATCTTATCATGAAAGGTAGAAGTGAGATACGATATCGCGTTTTAAGAAGCATTAGAACCCTATTGCTACGATACGTAGACATCTGCAGCCTCTATTTCCTAGCAAGGAAATGTCGCACTTACATTCCATTGAAGTGAATACGAGGTATACATAACATTACACAATGAATATTACATCTTATTATGAAACATAGAAATTAAATACGACATCTTGTTTTAAGAAGCATTAGTACTCTATTGTTGTGATACGTGGACATCTGCAAACAATATTTCCAAGCAACGAAGTGTCGCATTTACATTCTTGTGAAATGAAATCGAGGTATACATGACACTTCGCAATGAATATTATATCTTTTCATGAAGCATAGGAACGAGTTGCGATTTCGCGTTTTGAGAAGCATTAGAGATCTATTGCGACGATACGTAGACATCTGCAAACAATATTTCCTAGCAAGAAAGTGTCGCATTTAGATTCTTTTGAAGTGAATACGATGTATACATGACACTTCGCAATGAATATTATACCTTATCACGAAACATAGAAATGAGATGCGATATTGTGATTTAAGAAGCACTAGAACTTCATTGCTACGATACGTAGACATCTGCAAACAATATTTCCTAGCAAGGAAGTGTCACATTTACATTCTTTTGAAGTGAATACGAGGTATACATGACTCTTCGCAATGAGTATTATATCTTATAATGAAACATAGGAATGAGATGCGATATCGCGTTTTGAGAAGCATTAGAACTCTATCGCTACGATACGTAGACATCTGCAAACGCTATTTCCAAGCATGGATGTTTCGCATTTACATTCTATTGAAGTGAATAAGAGATATACATGACACTTCGCAATGAATATTATATCTTCTCATGAAACATAGGAATGAGTTGCGATAGCGCGTATTGAGAAGCATCAGATCTCTATTGCTAATATACGTTGACATCTGCAAACGCTATTTCCTTGCATGGATGTGTCGCATTTACATACTTGTGATGTTAGTACGAGGTATACATGACACTCCACAATGAATATTATATCTTATTACGAAACATGGAAATGAAATGCGACATCTCGTTTTAAGAAGCATTAGAACTCTATCGCTACGATACGTAGACATCTGCGAACGCTATTTCCTAGCATGGAAGTGTCGCATTTACATTCTTTTGAAGTGAATACGAGGTATACATGACACTTCGTAATGAATATTATATCTTATCATGAAACATAGACGTGAGATGCGATATCGCGTTTTAAGAAGCATTAGAACTCTATTGCTACGATACGTAGACATCTGCAAACGCTATTTCCTAGCATGGAAGTGTCGCATTTACATTCTTTTGAAGTGAATACGAGATATACATGACACTTCGCAATGAACATTATATCTTATCAAGAATCATAGAGGAAATATGCGATATCGCGTCTTAAGAAGCATTAGAACTCTATTTTTACGATACGTAGACATCTGCAAACAATATTTCCTAGCAAGGAAGTGTCGCATTTACAATCTTTTGAAGTGAATGCGAGGTATACATAACACTCCACAATGAATATTATATCTTATCACGAAACATAGAAATTTAATGCAACATCTCGTTTTAAGGAGCATTAGAACTCCATTCTTACGATACGTGGTCATCTGGAAACGCTATTTCCTAGCAAGGAAGTGTCACATTTACATTCTTTTGGAGTGAATACGAGGTATACATGACACTTCGCAATGAATATTATATCTTCTCATGAAACATAGGAATGAGTTGCGATATCGCGTATTGAGAAGCATCAGATTTCTATTGCTAATATACGTTGACATCTGCAAACGCTATTTCCTTGCATGGATGTGTCGCATTTACATACTTGTGATGTGAGTACGAGGTATACATGACACTCCACAATGAATATTATATCTTATTACGAAACATGGAAATGAAATGCGACATCTCGTTTTAAGAAGCATTAGAACTCTATCGCTACGATACGTAGACATCTGCAAACGCTATTTCCTAGCATGGAAGTTTCGCATTTACATTCTTTTGAAGTTAATACGAGGTATACATGACACTTCGCAATGAATATTATATCTTATCATGAAACATAGAAGTGAGATACTATATCGCGTTTCAAGAAGCATTAGAACTACATTGCTACGATACGTAGACATCTGCAAACGCTGTTTCCTAGCATTGAAGTGTCGCATTTACATTCTTTTGAAGTGAATACGAGGTATACATTACACTCTACCACGAATATTATATCTTATCTCGAAAACATAGATGTGACATGCGATATCGCGGTTTAAGAAGCGCTAGAACTCTATTGCTACGATACGTAGACATCTGCAAACGCTACTTCCTAGCATGGAAGTGTCGCATTTACATTCTTTTGAAGTGAATACGAGGTATACATGACACTTCGCAATGAATATCATATCTTATCATGAAACATAGAAGTGAGATGCGATATCGCGTTCTAAGAAGCATTAGAACCCTATTGCTACGATACGTAGACATCTGCAAACGCTACTTCCTAGCATGGAAGTGTCGCATTTACATTCTTTTGAAGTGAATACGAGATATACATGACACTTCGCAATGAATATTATATCTTATCTCGAAACATAGAAGTGAGATGCGATATCGCGATTTAAGGAGCGTTAGAACTCTATTGCTACGATGGGTATACATCTGCAAATGTTATTTCCAAGCAAGCAAGTGTCGCATTTACATCCTTTGAAGTGAATACGAGGTATACATAACACTCCACAATGAATATTATATCTTATTACGAAACATGGAAATGAAATGCGACATCTCGTTTTAAGAAGCATTAGAACTCTATCGGTTCGGTACGTAGACATCTGCAAACGCTATTTCCTAGCATGGAAGTTTCGCATTTACATTCTTTTGAAGTGAATACGAGGTATACATGACACTTCGCAATGAATATTATATCTTATCATGAAACATAGAAGTGATATGCGATATCGCGTTCAAAGAAGCAATAGAACTCTATCGCTACGATACGTAGACATCTGCAAACGCTATTTCCTAGCATGGAAGTTTCGCATTTACATTCTTTTGAAGTGAATACGAGATATACATGACACTTCGCAATGAATATTATATCTTATCATGAAACATAGGAATGATTTGCGATATCTCGTTTTGAGAAGCATTAGAACTCTATTGCTAGGATACGTAGATATCTGCAAACGCTACTTCCTAGCATGGAAGTGTCGCATTTACATTCATTTGAAGTGAATACCAGGTATACATGACACTTCGCAATGAATATTATATCTTATCATGAAACATAGAAGTGAGATGCGATATCGCGTTCTAAGAAGCATTAGAACTCTATGGCTACGATGCGTAGACATCTGCAAATGTTATTTCCGAGCAAGGAAGTGTAGCATTTACATTCTTTTGAAGTGAATACGAGGTATACATGACACTTCGCAATGGATATTATATCTTATCATGAAACATAGAAGTGAGATGCGATATCGCGTTTTAATAAGCATTAGAACTCTATTGCTAGGATACGTAGACATCTGCAAACGCTATTTCCTAGCATGGAAGTGTCGCATTTACATTCTTTTGAAGTGAATACGAGATATACATGACACTTCGCAATGAATATTATATCTTATCAAGAATCATAGAGGAAATATGCGATATCGCGTCTTAAGAAGCATTAGAACTCTATTTTTACGATACGTAGACATCTGCAAACAATATTTCCTAGCAAGGAAGTGTCGCATTTACAATCTTTTGAAGTGAATGCGAGGTATACATAACACTCCACAATGAATATTATATCTTATCACGAAACATAGAAATTTAATGCAATATCTCGTTTTAAGGAGCATTAGAACTCCATTCTTACGATACGTGGTCATCTGGAAACGCTATTTCCTAGCAAGGAAGTGTCGCTTTTACATTATTTTGAAGTGAATAAGAGGTATACATGACACTTCGCAATGAAAATTATATCTTATCTCGAAACATAGAAGTGAGATGTGATATCGCGTTTTAGGAAGCATTAGAACTCTATTGCTACGATTCGTAGACATCTGCAAACGCTATCTCCTAGCTAGGAAGTTTCGCATTTACATTCATTTGAAGTGAATACGATGTATACATGACACTTCGCAATGAATATTATACCTTATCTCGATACATAGAAGTGAGATGCGACATCTCGTTTTAAGAAGCATTAGAACTCTGTTGCTACGATACGTAGACATCTGCAAACGCTATTTCCTAGCATGGAAGTGTCGCATTTACATTCTTTTGAAGTGAATACGAGATATACATGACACTTCGCAATGAAAATTATATCTTATCTCGAAACATAGAAGTGAGATGTGATATCGTGTTTTAGGAAGCATTAGAACTCTATTGCTACGATACGTAGACATCTGCAAACGCTATTTCCTAGCAAGGAAGCTTCGCATTTACATTCATTTGAAGTGAATACGAGGTATACATGACACTTCGCAATGAATATTATACCTTATCCCGATACATAGAAGTGAGATGCGACATCTCGTTTTAAGAAGCATTAGAACTCTGTTGCTACGATACGTAGACATCTGCAAACGCTATTTCCTAGCATGGAAGTGTCGCATTTACATTCTTTTCAAGTGAATACGAGATATACATGACACTTCGCAATGAATATTATATCTTATCATGAAACATAGAAGTGAGATGCGATATCGCGTTCTAAGAAGCATTAGAACTCTATGGCTACGATGCGTAGACATCTGCAAATGTTATTTCCGAGCAAGGAAGTGTAGCATTTACATTCTTTTGAAGTCAATACGAGGTATACATAACACTCCACAATGAATATTATATCTTATCACGAAGCATAGAAATGAAATACGACATCACGTTTTAAGTAGCATTAGAACTCTATTGCTACGATACGTAGACATCTGCAAAGGCTATTTCCTAGCATGGAAGCATCGCATTTACATTCTTTTGAAGTGAATACGAGGTATACGTGACACTTCGCAATGAATATTATATCTTATCACGAAACATAGAAATGAAATGCGACATCTTGTTTTAAGACGCAACAGAATTGTATTTCTACGACACGTAGACATCTGCAAACGCTATTTCCTAGTATAGAAGTGTCGCATTTACATTTTTTTGAAGTGCATACGAGGTATACATGACTCTTCGCAATGAATATTATATCTCATCACGAAACATAGAAATGAAATGCGACATCTCGTTTTAAGAAGCATTAGAAATCTATTGCTACGATGCGTAGACATCTGCAAACGCTATTTCCTAGCATGCAAGTGTCGCATTTACATTCTTTTGAAGTGAATACGAGGTATACATGACACTTCGCAATGAATATTATATCTTATCATGAAAGGTAGAAGTGAGATACGATATCGCGTTTTAAGAAGCATTAGAACCCTATTGCTACGATACGTAGACATCTGCAGCCTCTATTTCCTAGCAAGGAAATGTCGCACTTACATTCCATTGAAGTGAATACGAGGTATACATAACATTACACAATGAATATTACATCTTATTATGAAACATAGAAATTAAATACGACATCTTGTTTTAAGAAGCATTAGTACTCTATTGTTGTGATACGTGGACATCTGCAAACAATATTTCCAAGCAACGAAGTGTCGCATTTACATTCTTGTGAAATGAAATCGAGGTATACATGACACTTCGCAATGAATATTATATCTTTTCATGAAACATAGGAATGAGTTGCGATATCGCGTATTGAGAAGCATTAGAACTCTATTGCTAGGATACGTAGACATCTGCAAACGCTATATCCTAGCATGGAAGTTTAGCATTTACATTCTTTTGAAGTGAATACGAGATATACATGACACTTCGCAATTAATATTATATCTTATCATGAAGCATAGGAACGAGTTGCGATTTCGCGTTTTGAGAAGCATTAGAGATCTATTGCGACGATACGTAGACATCTGCAAACAATATTTCCTAGCAAGAAAGTGTCGCATTTAGATTCTTTTGAAGTGAATGCGATGTATACATGACACTTCGCAATGAATATTATACCTTATCACGAAACATAGAAATGAGATGCGATATTGTGATTTAAGAAGCACTAGAACTTCATTGCTACGATACGTAGACATCTGCAAACAATATTTCCTAGCAAGGAAGTGTCACATTTACATTCTTTTGAAGTGAATACGAGGTATACATGACTCTTCGCAGTGAGTATTATATCTTATAATGAAACATAGGAATGAGATGCGATATCGCGTTTTGAGAAGCATTAGAACTCTATCGCTACGATACGTAGACATCTGCAAACGCTATTTCCAAGCATGGATGTTTCGCATTTACATTCTATTGAAGTGAATAAGAGATATACATGACACTTCGCAATGAATATTATATCTTCTCATGAAACATAGGAATGAGTTGCGATAGCGCGTATTGAGAAGCATCAGATCTCTATTGCTAATATACGTTGACATCTGCAAACGCTATTTCCTTGCATGGATGTGTCGCATTTACATACTTGTGATGTGAGTACGAGGTATACATGACACTCCACAATGAATATTATATCTTATTACGAAACATGGAAATGAAATGCGACATCTCGTTTTAAGAAGCATTAGAACTCTATCGCTACGATACGTAGACATCTGCGAACGCTATTTCCTAGCATGGAAGTGTCGCATTTACATTCTTTTGAAGTGAATACGAGGTATACATGACACTTCGTAATGAATATTATATCTTATCATGAAACATAGACGTGAGATGCGATATCGCGTTTTAAGAAGCATTAGAACTCTATTGCTACGATACGTAGACATCTGCAAACGCTATTTCCTAGCATGGAAGTGTCGCATTTACATTCTTTTGAAGTGAATACGAGATATACATGACACTTCGCAATGAACATTATATCTTATCAAGAATCATAGAGGAAATATGCGATATCGCGTCTTAAGAAGCATTAGAACTCTATTTTTACGATACGTAGACATCTGCAAACAATATTTCCTAGCAAGGAAGTGTCGCATTTACAATCTTTTGAAGTGAATGCGAGGTATACATAACACTCCACAATGAATATTATATCTTATCACGAAACATAGAAATTTAATGCAACATCTCGTTTTAAGGAGCATTAGAACTCCATTCTTACGATACGTGGTCATCTGGAAACGCTATTTCCTAGCAAGGAAGTGTCACATTTACATTCTTTTGAAGTGAATACGAGGTATACATGACACTTCGCAATGAATATTATATCTTCTCATGAAACATAGGAATGAGTTGCGATATCGCGTATTGAGAAGCATCAGATTTCTATTGCTAATATACGTTGACATCTGCAAACGCTATTTCCTTGCATGGATGTGTCGCATTTACATACTTGTGATGTGAGTACGAGGTATACATGACACTCCACAATGAATATTATATCTTATTACGAAACATGGAAATGAAATGCGACATCTCGTTTTAAGAAGCATTAGAACTCTATCGCTACGATACGTAGACATCTGCAAACGCTATTTCCTAGCATGGAAGTTTCGCATTTACATTCTTTTGAAGTGAATACGAGGTATACATGACACTTCGCAATGAATATTATATCTTATCATGAAACATAGAAGTGAGATACTATATCGCGTTTCAAGAAGCATTAGAACTACATTGCTACGATACGTAGACATCTGCAAACGCTGTTTCCTAGCATTGAAGTGTCGCATTTACATTCTTTTGAAGTGAATACGAGGTATACATTACACTCTACCACGAATATTATATCTTATCTCGAAAACATAGATGTGACATGCGATATCGCGGTTTAAGAAGCGCTAGAACTCTATTGCTACGATACGTAGACATCTGCAAACGCTACTTCCTAGCATGGAAGTGTCGCATTTACATTCTTTTGAAGTGAATACGAGGTATACATGACACTTCGCAATGAATATCATATCTTATCATGAAACATAGAAGTGAGATGCGATATCGCGTTCTAAGAAGCATTAGAACCCTATTGCTACGATACGTAGACATCTGCAAACGCTACTTCCTAGCATGGAAGTGTCGCATTTACATTCTTTTGAAGTGAATACGAGATATACATGACACTTCGCAATGAATATTATATCTTATCTCGAAACATAGAAGTGAGATGCGATATCGCGATTTAAGGAGCGTTAGAACTCTATTGCTACGATGGGTATACATCTGCAAATGTTATTTCCAAGCAAGCAAGTGTCGCATTTACATCCTTTGAAGTGAATACGAGGTATACATAACACTCCACAATGAATATTATATCTTATTACGAAACATGGAAATGAAATGCGACATCTCGTTTTAAGAAGCATTAGAACTCTATCGGTTCGGTACGTAGACATCTGCAAACGCTATTTCCTAGCATGGAAGTTTCGCATTTACATTCTTTTGAAGTGAATACGAGGTATACATGACACTTCGCAATGAATATTATATCTTATCATGAAACATAGAAGTGGTATGCGATATCGCGTTCAAAGAAGCAATAGAACTCTATCGCTACGATACGTAGACATCTGCAAACGCTATTTCCTAGCATGGAAGTTTCGCATTTACATTCTTTTGAAGTGAATACGAGATATACATGACACTTCGCAATGAATATTATATCTTATCATGAAACATAGGAATGATTTGCGATATCTCGTTTTGAGAAGCATTAGAACTCTATTGCTAGGATACGTAGATATCTGCAAACGCTACTTCCTAGCATGGAAGTGTCGCATTTACATTCATTTGAAGTGAATACCAGGTATACATGACACTTCGCAATGAATATTATATCTTATCATGAAACATAGAAGTGAGATGCGATATCGCGTTCTAAGAAGCATTAGAACTCTATGGCTACGATGCGTAGACATCTGCAAATGTTATTTCCGAGCAAGGAAGTGTAGCATTTACATTCTTTTGAAGTCAATACGAGGTATACATAACACTCCACAATGAATATTATATCTTATCACGAAGCATAGAAATGAAATACGACATCACGTTTTAAGTAGCATTAGAACTCTATTGCTACGATACGTAGACATCTGCAAAGGCTATTTCCTAGCATGGAAGCATCGCATTTACATTCTTTTGAAGTGAATACGAGGTATACGTGACACTTCGCAATGAATATTATATCTTATCACGAAACATAGAAATGAAATGCGACATCTTGTTTTAAGACGCAACAGAATTGTATTTCTACGACACGTAGACATCTGCAAACGCTATTTCCTAGTATAGAAGTGTCGCATTTACATTTTCTTGAAGTGCATACGAGGTATACATGACTCTTCGCAATGAATATTATATCTCATCACGAAACATAGAAATGAAATGCGACATCTCGTTTTAAGAAGCATTAGAAATCTATTGCTACGATGCGTAGACATCTGCAAACGCTATTTCCTAGCATGCAAGTGTCGCATTTACATTCTTTTGAAGTGAATACGAGGTATACATGACACTTCGCAATGAATATTATATCTTGTCATGAAAGGTAGAAGTGAGATACGATATCGCGTTTTAAGAAGCATTAGAACCCTATTGCTACGATACGTAGACATCTGCAGCCTCTATTTCCTAGCAAGGAAATGTCGCACTTACATTCCATTGAAGTGAATACGAGGTATACATAACATTACACAATGAATATTACATCTTATTATGAAACATAGAAATTAAATACGACATCTTGTTTTAAGAAGCATTAGTACTCTATTGTTGTGATGCGTGGATATCTGCAAACAATATTTCCTAGCAAGGAAGTGTCGCATTTACATTCTTGTGAAATGAAATCGAGGTATACATGACACTTCGCAATGAATATCATATCTTTTCATGAAACATAGGAATGAGTTGCGATATCGCGTATTGAGAAGCATTAGAACTCTATTGCTAGGATACGTAGACATCTGCAAACGCTATATCCTAGCATGGAAGTTTAGCATTTACATTCTTTTGAAGTGAATACGAGATATACATGACACTTCGCAATTAATATTATATCTTATCATGAAGCATAGGAACGTGTTGCGATTTCGCGTTTTGAGAAGCATTAGAGATCTATTGCGACGATACGTAGACATCTGCAAACAATATTTCCTAGCAAGAAAGTGTCGCATTTAGATTCTTTTGAAGTGAATACGATGTATACATGACACTTCGCAATGAATATTATACCTTATCACGAAACATAGAAATGAGATGCGATATTGTGATTTAAGAAGCACTAGAACTTCATTGCTACGATACGTAGACATCTGCAAACAATATTTCCTAGCAAGGAAGTGTCACATTTACATTCTTTTGAAGTGAATACGAGGTATACATGACTCTTCGCAATGAGTATTATATCTTATAATGAAACATAGGAATGAGATGCGATATCGCGTTTTGAGAAGCATTAGAACTCTATCGCTACGATACGTAGACATCTGCAAACGCTATTTCCAAGCATGGATGTTTCGCATTTACATTCTATTGAAGTGAATAAGAGATATACATGACACTTCGCAATGAATATTATATCTTCTCATGAAACATAGGAATGAGTTGCGATATCGCGTATTGAGAAGCATCAGATCTCTATTGCTAATATACGTTGACATCTGCAAACGCTATTTCCTTGCATGGATGTGTCGCATTTACATACTTGTGATGTGAGTACGAGGTATACATGACACTCCACAATGAATATTATATCTTATTACGAAACATGGAAATGAAATGCGACATCTCGTTTTGAGAAGCATTAGAACTCTATCGCTACGATACGTAGACATCTGCGAACGCTATTTCCTAGCATGGAAGTGTCGCATTTACATTCTTTTGAAGTGAATACGAGGTATACATGACACTTCGCAATAAATATTATATCTTATCATGAAAGATAGAAGTGAGATGCGATATCGCGTTTTAAGAAGCATTAGAACCCTATTGCTATGATACGTAGACATCTGCAAACGCTACTTCCTAGCATGGAAGTGTCGCATTTACATTCTTTTGAAGTGAATACGAGGTATACATGACACTTCGCAATAAATATTATATCTTATCATGAAAGATAGAAGTGAGATGCGATATCGCGTATTGAGAAGCATTAGATCTCTATTGCTAATATACGTTGACATCTGCAAACGCTATTTCCTTGCATGGACGTGTCGCATTTACATTCTTGTGATGTGTGTACGAGGTATACATGACACTCCACAATGAATATTATATCTTATAATGAAACATAGGAATGAGATGCGATATCGCGTTTTGAGAAGCATTAGAACTCTATCGCTACGATACGTAGACATCTGCAAACGCTATTTCCAAGCATGGATGTTTCGCATTTACATTCTATTGAAGTGAATAAGAGATATACATGACACTTCGCAATGAATATTATATCTTCTCATGAAACATAGGAATGAGTTGCGATATCGCGTATTGAGAAGCATCAGATCTCTATTGCTAATATACGTTGACATCTGCAAACGCTATTTCCTTGCATGGATGTGTCGCATTTACATACTTGTGATGTGAGTACGAGGTATACATGACACTCCACAATGAATATTATATCTTATTACGAAACATGGAAATGAAATGCGACATCTCGTTTTGAGAAGCATTAGAACTCTATCGCTACGATACGTAGACATCTGCGAACGCTATTTCCTAGCATGGAAGTGTCGCATTTACATTCTTTTGAAGTGAATACGAGGTATACATGACACTTCGCAATAAATATTATATCTTATCATGAAAGATAGAAGTGAGATGCGATATCGCGTTTTAAGAAGCATTAGAACCCTATTGCTATGATACGTAGACATCTGCAAACGCTACTTCCTAGCATGGAAGTGTCGCATTTACATTCTTTTGAAGTGAATACGAGGTATACATGACACTTCGCAATAAATATTATATCTTATCATGAAAGATAGAAGTGAGATGCGATATCGCGTATTGAGAAGCATTAGATCTCTATTGCTAATATACGTTGACATCTGCAAACGCTATTTCCTTGCATGGACGTGTCGCATTTACATTCTTGTGATGTGTGTACGAGGTATACATGACACTCCACAATGAATATTATATCTTATTACGAAACATGGAAATGAAATGCGACATCTCGTTTTAAGAAGCATTAGAACTCTATCGCTACGATACGTAGACATCTGCAAACGCTATTTCCAAGCATGGAAGTTTCGCATTTACATTCTTTTGAAGTGAATACGAGGTATACATGACACTTCGCAATGAATATTACATCTTATCGTGAAACATAGAAGTGAGATGCGATATCGCGTTTTAAGAAGAAATAGAACTCTATCGCTACGATACGTAGACATCTGCAAAAGCTATTTCCTAGCATGGATGTTTCGCATTTACATTCTTTGAAGTGAATACGAGATATACATGACACTTCGCAATGAATATTATATCTTCTCATGAAACATAGGAATGAGTTGCGATATCGCGATTTAAGGAGCGTTAGAACTCTATTGCTACGATGGGTATACATCTGCAAATGTTATTTCCAAGCAAGCAAGTGTCGCATTTACATCCTTTGAAGTGAATACGAGGTATACATAACACTCCACAATGAATATTATATCTTATTACGAAACATGGAAATGAAATGCGACATCTCGTTTTAAGAAGCATTAGAACTCTATCGGTTCGGTACGTAGACATCTGCAAACGCTATTTCCTAGCATGGAAGTTTCGCATTTACATTCTTTTGAAGTGAATACGAGGTATACATGACACTTCGCAATGAATATTATATCTTATCATGAAACATAGAAGTGATATGCGATATCGCGTTCAAAGAAGCAATAGAACTCTATCGCTACGATACGTAGACATCTGCAAACGCTATTTCCTAGCATGGAATTTTCGCATTTACATTCTTTTGAAGTGAATACGAGATATACATGACACTTCGCAATGAATATTATATCTTATCATGAAACATAGGAATGATTTGCGATATCTCGTTTTGAGAAGCATTAGAATTCTATTGCTAGGATACGTAGACATCTGCAAACGCTACTTCCTAGCATGGAAGTGTCGCATTTACATTCATTTGAAGTGAATACCAGGTATACATGACACTTCGCAATGAATATTATATCTTATCATGAAACATAGAAGTGAGATGCGATATCGCGTCTTAAGAAGCATTAGAACTCTCTTACTACGCTACGTAGACATCTGCAAACCCTATTTCCTAGCATGGAAGTGTCGCATTTACATTCCATTGAAGTGAATACGAGGTATGCATGACACTTCGCAATGGATATTATATCTTATCATGAAACATAGAAATGAGATGCGATATCTCGTTTTAAGAAGTATTAGAACTCCATTCTTACGATACGTAGACATCTGCAAAGGCTATTTCCTAGCAGGGAAGTGTCGCATTTACATTCTTTTGAAGTGAATACGAGGTATACATAACACTCCACAATGAATATTATATCTTATCTCGAAACATAGAAGTGAGATGTGATATCGCGTTTTAAGAAGCATTAGAGCTCCATTGCTACGATACGTAGACATCTGCAAACGCTATTTGCTAGCATGGAAGTTTCGCGTTTACATTCATTTGAAGTGAATACGAGGTATACATGACACTTCGCAATGAATATTATATCTTATCTCGAAACATAGAAGTGAGATAGGACATCTCGTTTTAAGAAGCATTAGAACTCCGTTGCTACGATACGTAGACATCTGCAAGCGCTATTTCCTAGCATGGAAGTGTCGCATTTACATTCGTTTGAGGTGAATACGAGGAATACATGACACTTCGCAATGAATATTATATCATATCATGAAACATAGAAATGAGATGCGACATCTCGTTTTAAGAAGTATTAGAACTCTATTCTTACGATACGTAGACATCTGCAAACAATATTTCCTAGGAAGGAAGTGTCGCATTTACATTCTTTTGAAGTGAATACGAGGTATACATAACACTCCACAATGAATATTACATCTTAACACGAAACATAGAAGTGAATTGCGACATCTCGTTTTAAGTAGGATTAGAACTCTATTGCTACGATGCGTAGACATCTGCAAACGCCATTTCCTAGCATGCAAGTGTCGCATTTACATTCTTTTGAAGTGAATACGAGGTATTCATGACACTTCGCAATGAATATTATATCTTATCATGAAACATAGAAGTGAGATGCTATATCGCGTTTTAAGAAGCATTAGAACTCTACTTTTACGATACGTAGACATCTGCAAACAATATTTCCTAGCAAGGAAGTGTCGCATTTACATTCTTTTGAAGTGAATACGAGGTATACATAACACTCCACAATGAATATTATATCCTATCACGAAACATAGAAATGAAATGCGACATCTCGTTTTAAGAAGCATTAGAACTATCTTACTACGATACGTAGACATCTGCAAACCCTATTTCCTAGCATGGAAGTGTCGCATTTACATTCCATTGAAGTGAATACGACGTATGCACTTCGCAATGGATATTATATCTTATCATGAAACATAGAAATGAGATGCGATATCTCGTTATAAGAAGCATTAGAGCTCCATTGGTACGAAACGTAGACATCTGCAAACGCTATTTGCTAGCATGGAAGTTTCGCATTTACATTCATTTGAAGTGAATACGAGGTATACATGACACTTCGCAATGAATATTATATCTTATCTCGAAACATAGATATGAGATGCGACATCTCGTTTTAAGAAGCATTAGAACTCTATTGCTACGATATGTAGACATCTGCAAACGCTATTTCCTACCATGCAAGTGTCGCATTTACATTCTTTTGAAGTGAATATGAGGTATACATGACGCTTCGCAATGAATATCATATCTTATCAAGAATCATAGAGGAAATATGCGATATCGCGTTTTAAGAAGCATTATAACTCTATTTTTACGATACGTAGACATCTGCAAACAATATTTGCTAGCAAGGAAGTGTCGCATTTACAATCTTTTGAAGTGAATACGAGGTATACATAACACTCCACAATGAATATTATATCTTATCACGAAACATAGAAATGAAAAGCGACATCTCGTTTTAAGTAGCATTAGAACTCTATTGCTACGATACGTAGACATCTGCAAAGGCTATTTCCTAGCACGGAATTGTCGCATTTACATTCTTTTCAAGTGAATACGAGGTATACATAACACTCCACAATGAATATTTTATCTTATCTCGAAACATAGTAGTGAGATGCGACATCTCGTTTTAAGAAGCATAAGAACTCTCTGCTACGATACGTAGACATCTGCAAACTCTACTTCCTAGCAGGGAAGTGTCGCATTTACATTCATTTGAAGTGAATACGAGGTATACATGACACTTCGCAATGAATATTATACCTTATCATGAAACATAGACGTGAGAAGCGATATCGCATTTTAAGAAGCATTAGAACTCTATTGCTAAGATACGTAGACATCTGCAAACTCTACTTCCTAGCAGGGAAGTGTCGCATTTACATTCATTTGAAGTGAATACGAGGTATACATGACACTTCGCAATGAATACTATACCTTATCATGAAACATGGAAGTGAGATGCTATATCGCGTTTTAAGAAGCATTAGAACTCTATTGCTACGATACGTAGACATCTGCAAATGCTATTTCCTAGCATGGAAGTGTCTTATTTACATTCTTTTGAGGTGAATGCGAGGTATACATGACACTTCGCAATGAATATTATATCTTATAATGAAACATAGAAGTGAGATTTGATATCGCGTTCTAAGAAGCATTAGAACTCCATTGCTACGATACGTAGACATCTGCAAACGCTATTTCCTAGCATGGAAGGGTCGCATTTACATTCTTTTGAAGTGAGTACGAGGTATACATAACACTCCATAGTGAATATTATATCTTCTCATGAAACATAGCAGTGAGATGCGGTATCGCGTTTTAAGAAGCATTAGAACTCTATTGCTACGATACGTAGACATCTGCAAACGCTATTTCCTAGCATGGAAGTGTCACATTTACATTCTTTTGAAGTGAATACGAGATATACATGACACTTCGCAATGAATATTATATCTTGTCATGAAACATAGTAATGAGGTGCTATATCGCGTTTTGAGAAGCATTAGAACTCTATTGCCAATATACGTAGATATCTGCAAACTCTATTTCCTAGGAAGGAAATGTCGCATTTACAATCCATTGAAGTGAACACGAGGTATACATGACACTTCGCAATGAATATTATATCTTATCATGAAACATAGAAATGAGATGCGACATCTCGTTTTAAGAAGTATTAGAACTCTATTGTTTCCATACGTAGACATCTGTAAAGGCTATTTCCTAGCATGGAAGGGTCGCATTTAAATTCTTTTGAAGTGAGTACGAGGTATACATAACACTTCATAATGAATATTATATCTTCCCATGAAACATAGCAGTGAGATGCGATATCGCGTTTTAAGAAGCATAAGAACTCTATTGCTACGATACGTAGATATCTGCAAACACTATTTCCTACCATGGAAGTGTCGCATTTACATTCTTTTGAAGTGAATACGAAATATACATGACACTTCGCAATGAAAATTATATCTTATCATGAAACATAGAAGTGAGATGCGATATCCCGTTTTAGGAAGCATTAGAACTCTATTGCTACGATACGCAGACATCTGCAAACAATATTTCCTAGCAAGGAAGTGTCGCATTTACATTCTTTTGAAGTGAATACGAGATATACATGACACTTCGCAATGAGTATTATATCTTATCATGAAACATAGGAATGTGATGCGATATCGCGTATTAAGAAGCACTAGAACTCTATTGCTACGATACGTAGGCATCTGCAAACAATATTTCCTAGCAAGGAAGTGTCGCACTTACATCCTCTTGAAGTGAATACGAGGTATACATAACACACCACAATGAACATTATATCTAATTACGAAACATGGAAATGAAATGCGACATCTCGTTTTAAGAAGCATTAGAACTCTATCGCTACGGTACGTAGACATCTGTAAACGCTATTTCCTAGCATGGAAGTTTCGCATTTACATTCTTTTGAAGTGAATACGAGGTATACATGACACTTCGCAATGAATATTACATCTTATCATGAAACATAGGAATGATTTGCGATATCTCGTTTTGAGAAGCATTAGAACGCTATTGCTAGGATACGTAGACATCTGCAAACGCTATATCCTAGCATAGAAGTTTAGCATTTACATTCTTTTGAAGTGAATACGAGATATACATGACACTTCGCAATTAATATTACATCTTATCATGAAGCATAGGAACGAGTTGCGATTTCGCGTTTTGAGAAGCATTAGAGATCTATTGCGACGATACGTAGACATCTGCAAACAATATTTCCTAGCAAGAAAGTGTCGCATTTACATTATTTTGAAGTGACTACGATGTATACATGACACTTCGCAATGAATATTATACCTTATCACGAAACATAGAAATGAGATGCGATATCGTGATTTAAGAAGCAGTAGAACTTCATTGCTACGATACGTAGACATCTGCAAACAATATTTCCTAGCAGGGAAGTGTTGCACTTACATACTTTTGAAGTGAATACGAGGTATACATGACTCTTCGCAATGAGTATTATATCTTATAATGAAACATAGGAATGAGATGCGATATCGCGTATTGAGAAGCATTAGATCTCTATTGCTAATATACGTTGACATCTGCAAACACTATTTCCTTGCATGGATGTGTCGCATTTACATTCTTTTGATGTGAGTACGAGGTATACATGACACTCCACAATGAATATTATATCTTATTACGAAACATGGAAATGAAATGCGACATCTCGTTTTAAGAAGCATTAGAACTCTATCGCTACGATACGTAGACATCTGCAAACGCTATTTCCAAGCATGGAAGTTTCGCATTTACATTCCTTTGAAGTGAATACGAGCTATACATGACACTTCGCAATGAATATTACATCTTATCATGAAACATAGAAATAAGTTGCGATATCGCGTATTGAGAAGCATTAGATCTCCATTGCTAATATACGTTGACATCTGCAAACGCTATTTCCTTGCATGGATGTGTCGCATTTACATTCTTGTGATGTGAGTACGAGGTATACATGACACTTCGCAATAACTATTATATCTTATCATGAAAGATGGAAGTGAGATGCTATATCGCATTTTAAGAAGCATTAGAACTCTATTGCTACGATACAAAGATATCTGCAAACGCTATTTCCTAGCATGGAAGTGTCACATTTACATTCATTTGAAGTGAATACGAGGTATACATGACTCTTCGCAATGAGTATTATATCTTATAATGAAACATAGGAATGAGATGCGATATCGCGTATTGAGAAGCATTAGATCTCTATTGCTAATATACGTTGACATCTGCAAATGCTATTTCCTTGCATGGATGTGCCGCATTTACATTCTTTTGATGTGAGTACGAGGTATACATGACACTCCACAATGAATATTATATCTTACTACGAAGCATGGAAATGAAATGCGACATCTCGTTTTAAGAAGCGTTAGTACTCTATTGTTGTGATACGTGGACATCTGCAAACAATATTTCCTAGCAAGGAAGTGTCGCATTTACATTCTTGTGAAGTGAAATCGAGGTATACATGACACTTCGCAATGAATATTATATCTTTTCACGAAACATAGGAATGAGTTGCGATTTCGCGTTTTGAGAAGCATTAGAACTCTATTGCTAGGATACGTAGACATCTGCAAACGCTATTTCCTAGCATGGAAGTTTCGCATTTACATTCTTTTGAAGTGAATACGAGATATACATGACACTTCGCAATTAATATTATATCTTATCATGAAACATAGGAATGAGTTGCGATTTTGCGTTTTGAGAAGCATTAGATCCCTATTGCTAATATACGTTGACATCTGCAAACGCTGTTTCCTGGCATGGAAGTGTCGCATTTACATTCTTTCGAAGTGAATACGAGGTATACATTACAATCTACCATGAATATTATGTCTTATCACGAAACATAGATGTGACATGCGATATCGCGGTTTAAGAAGCGCTAGAACTCTGTTGCTACGATACGTAGACATCTGCAAACGCTACTTCCTAGCATGGAAGTGTCGCATTTACATTCTTTTGAAGTGAATACGAGGTATACATGACACTTCGCAATGAATATTATATCTTATCATGAAACATAGAAGTGAGATGCGATATCGCGTTCTATGAAGCATTAGAACCCTATTGCTACGATACGTAGACATCTGCAAACGCTACTTCCTAGCATGGAAGTGTCGCATTTACATTCTTTTGAAGTGAATACGAGGTATACATGACACTTCGCAATGAATATTACATCTTATCATGAAACATAGGAATGATTTGCGATATCTCGTTTTGAGAAGCATTAGAACTCTATTGCTAGGATACGTAGACATCTGCAAACGCTATATCCTAGCATGGAAGTGTCGCCTTTACATTCTTTTGAAGTGAATACGAGGTATACATGACACTTCGCAATAAATATTGTATCTTATCATGAAAGATAGAAGTGAGATGCGATATCGCGTTTTAAGAAGCATTAGAACCCTATTGCTACGATACGTAGACATCTGCAAACGCTACTTCCTAGCATGGAAGTGTCGCATTTACATTCTTTTGAAGTGAATACGAGGTATACATGACACTTCGCAATAAATATTATATCTTATCATGAAAGATAGAAGTGAGATGCGATATCGCGTATTGAGAAGCATTAGATCCCTATTGCTAATATACGTTGACATCTGCAAACGCTGTTTCCTGGCATGGAAGTGTCGCATTTACATTCTTTCGAAGTGAATACGAGGTATACATTACAATATACCATGAATATTATGTCTTATCACGAAACATAGATGTGACATGCGATATCGCGGTTTAAGAAGCGCTAGAACTCTGTTGCTACGATACGTAGACATCTGCAAACGCTACTTCCTAGCATGGAAGTGTCGCATTTACATTCTTTTGAAGTGAATACGAGGTATACATGACACTTCGCAATGAATATTTTATCTTATCATGAAACATAGAAGTGAGATGCGATATCGCGTTCTATGAAGCATTAGAACCCTATTGCTACGATACGTAGACATCTGCAAACGCTACTTCCTAGCATGGAAGTGTCGCATTTACATTCTTTTGAAGTGAATACGAGATATACATGACACATCGCAATGAATATTATATCTTATCATGAAACATAGAAGTGAGATGCGATATCGCGTTCTAAGAAGCATTAGAACTCTATTGCTACGATACGTAGACATCTGCAAACGCTATTTCCTAGCAAGGAAGTGTCGCATTTACATTCTGTTGAAGTGAGTACGAGGTATACATAACACTCCATAATGAATATTATATCTTCTCATGAAGCATAGCAGTGAGATGCGATATCGCGTTTTAGGAAGCATTAGAACTCTATTGCTGCGATACGTAGACATCTGCAAACGCTATTTCCTAGCATGGAAGTGTCCCATTTACTTTCTTTTGAAGTGAATACGAGATATACATGACACTTCGCAATGAATATTATATCTTATCATGAAACATAGGAATGATGTGCTATATCGCGTTTTGAGGAGGATTAGAACTCTATTGCTACGATACGTAGACATTTGCAAACGCTATTTCCTAGCACGGAAGTGTCTTATTTACGTTCTTTTGAAGTGAATACGAGGTATACATAACACTCCACAATGAATATTATATCTTCTCATGAAACATAGCAGTGAGATGCGATATCGCGTTTTAAGAAGCATTAGAACTCTATTGCTACGATACGTAGACATCTGCAAACAATATTTCCTAGCAAGGAAGTGTCGCATTTACATTCTTTTGAAGTGAATACGAGATATACATGACACTTCGCAATGAGTATTATATCTTATCATGAAACATAGGAATGTGATGCAATATCGCGTATTAAGAAGCACAAGAACTCTATTGCTACGATACGTAGGCATCTGCAAACAATATTCCCTAGCAAGGAAGTGTCGCACTTACATCCTCTTGAAGTGAATACCAGGTATACATAACACACCACAATGAATATTATATCTAATTACGAAACATAGAAATGAAATGCGACATCTCGTTCTAAGAAGCATTAGAACTCTATTGCTACGATACGTTGACATCTGCAAACGCTATTTCCTAGCATGGAAGTATCGCATTTACATTCTTTTGAAGTGAATCCGAGGTATACATGACACTTCGCAATAAATATTATATCCTATCATGAAAGATAGGAATGAGATGCGATATCGCGTATTGAGAAGCATTAGATCTCTATTGCAAATATACGTTGACATCTGCAAACGGTATTACCTTGTATGGATGTGTCGCATTTACATTCTTGTGATGTGAGTACGAGGTATACATGACACTCCACAATGAATATTATATCTTATTACGAAACATGGAAATGAAATGCGACATCTCGTTTTAAGAAGCATTAGAACTCTATCGCTACGGTACGTAGACATCTGCAAACGCTATTTGCTAGCATGGAAGTCTCGCATTTACATTCTTTTGAAGTGAATACGAGGTATACATGACACTTCGCAATGAATATTACATCTTATCATGAAACATAGAAGTGACATGCGATATCGCGTTCAAAGAAGCAATAGAACTCTATCTCCACGATACGTAGACATCTGCAAACGCTATTTCCTAGCATGGAAGTTTCGCATTTACATTCTTTTGAAGTGAATACGAGATGTACATGACACTTCGCAATGAATATTATATCTTATCATGAAACATAGGAATGATTTGCGATATCTCGTTTTGAGAAGCATTAGAACTCTACTGCTAGGATACGTAGACATCTGCAAACGCTACTTCCTAGCATGGAAGTGTCGCATTTACATTCTTTTGAAGTGAATACGAGGTATACATGACACTTCGCAATGGATATTATATATTATTATGAAACATAGAAATGAGATGATACATCTCGTTTTAAGAAGTATTAGAACTCTATTCATTCGATACGTGATCATCTGGAAACGCTATTTCCTAGCGAGGAAGTGTCGCATTTATATTCTTTTGAAGTGAATACGAGGTATACATGACACTTCGCAATGAATATTACATCTTATCATGAAACATAGAAGTGAGATGCGATATCGCGTTCTAAGAAGCATTAGAACCCTATTGCTACGATACGTAGACACCTGCGAGCGCTATTTCCTAGCATGGAAGTGTCGCATTTACATTCCATTGAAGTGAATACGAGGTATGCATTACACTTCGCAATGGATATTTTATCATATCATGAAACATAGAAATGAGATGCGACATCTCGTTTTAAGTAGGATCAGAACTCTATTGCTACGATACGTAGACATCTGGAAACGGTATTTCCTAGCAAGGAAGTGTCGCATTTACATTCTTTTGAAGTGAATACCAGGTATACATGACACTTCGCAATGAATATTATATCGTATCTCGAAACATAGAAGTGAGATGCGATATTGCGATTTAAGGAGCGTTAGAACTCTGTTGCTACGATGGGTAGACATCTGCAAATGGTATTTCCAATCAAGCAAGTGTTGCATTTACATCCTTTGAAGTGAATACGAGGTATACATAACACTCCGCAATGAATATTATATCTTATCACGAAACATAGAAATGAAATGCGACATCTCGTTTTAAGTAGGATTACAACTCTATTGCTACGATACGTAGACATCTGCAAAGGCTATTTCCTAGCACGGAAGTGTCGCATTTACATTCTTTTGAAGTGAGTACGAGGTATACATGACACATCGCAATGTATATTATATCTTATCATGAAACATAGAAGTGAGATGCGATATCGCGTTCTAAGCAGCAT
This sequence comes from Xylocopa sonorina, assembly GCF_050948175.1. NCBI lineage: Eukaryota > Metazoa > Arthropoda > Insecta > Hymenoptera > Apidae > Xylocopa > Xylocopa sonorina. Next base: position 38,314 of record NW_027490342.1, read on the forward strand.
TAGAACTCTATTGCTACGATACGTAGACATCTGCAAACGCTATTTCCTAGCATGGAAGTGTCTTATTTACATTCTATTGAAGTGAATACGAGGTATACATGACACTTCGCAATGAATATTATATCTTATCATGAAACATAGAAGTGAGATGCGATATCGCGTTCTAAGAAGTATTAGAACTCTATTGCTACGATACGTAGACATCTGCAAACGATATTTCCAAGCATGGAAGGGTCGCATTTACATTCTTTTGAAGTGAATACGAGATGTACATGACACTTCGCAATGAATATTATATCTTATCATGAAACATAGAAGTGAGATGCGATATCGCTTTCTAAGAAGCATTAGAACTCTATTGCTACGATACGTAGACATCTGCAAAGGCTATTTCCTAGCATGGAAGGGTCGCATTTACATTCTTTTGAAGTGAGTACGAGGTACACATAACACTCCACAATGAATATTATATCTTCTCATGAAACATAGCAGTGAGATGCGATATCGCGTTTTAAGAAGCATTAGAACTCTATTGCTACGATACGTAGACATCTGCAAACAATATTTCCTAGCAAGGAAGTGTCGCATTTACATTCTTTTGAAGTGAATACGAGATATACATGACACTTCGCAATGAGTATTATATCTTATCATGAAACATAGGAATGTGATGCGATATCGCGTATTAAGAAGCACTAGAACTCTATTGCTACGATACGTAGGCATCTGCAAACAATATTTCCTAGCAAGGAAGTGTCGCACTTACATCCTCTTGAAGTGAATACGAGGTATACATAACACACCACAATGAATATTATATCTAATTACGAAACATAGAAATGAAATGCGACATCTCGTTCTAAGAAGCATTAGAACGCTATTGCTACGATACGTTGACATCTGCAAACGCTATTTCCTAGCATGGAAGTATCGCATTTACATTCTTTTGAAGTGAATCCGAGGTATACATGACACTTCGCAATAAATATTATATCTTATCATGAAAGATAGGAATGAGATGCGATATCGCGTATTGAGAAGCATTAGATCTCTATTTCAAATATACGTTGACATCTGCAAACGCTATTACCTTGTATGGATGTGTCGCATTTACATTCTTGTGATGTGAGTACGAGGTATACATGACACTCCACAATGAATATTATATCTTATTACGAAACATGGAAATGAAATGCGACATCTCGTTTTAAGAAGCATTAGAACTCTATCGCTACGGTACGTAGACATCTGCAAACGCTATTTCCTAGCATGGAAGTCTCGCATTTACATTCTTTTGAAGTGAATACGAGGTATACATGACACTTCGCAATGAATATTACATCTTATCATGAAACATAGAAGTGACATGCGATATCGCGTTCAAAGAAGCAATAGAACTCTATCGCCACGATACGTAGACATCTGCAAACGCTATTTCCTAGCATGGAAGTTTCGCATTTACATTCTTTTGAAGTGAATACGAGATGTACATGACACTTCGCAATGAATATTATATCTTATCATGAAACATAGGAATGATTTGCGATATCTCGTTTTGAGAAGCATTAGAACTCTATTGCTAGGATACGTAGACATCTGCAAACGCTACTTCCTAGCATGGAAGTGTCGCATTTACATTCTTTTGAAGTGAATACGAGGTATACATGACACTTCGCAATGGATATTATATATTATTATGAAACATAGGAATGAGATGCTACATCTCGTTTTAAGAAGTATTAGAACTCTATTCTTTCGATACGTGATCATCTGGAAACGCTATTTCCTAGCGAGGAAGTGTCGCATTTATATTCTTTTGAAGTGAATACGAGGTATACATGACACTTCGCAATGAATATTATATCTTATCATGAAACATAGAAGTGAGATGCGATATCGCGTTCTAAGAAGCATTAGAACCCTATTGCTACGATACGTAGACACCTGCGAGCGCTATTTCCTAGCATGGAAGTGTCGCATTTACATTCCATTGAAGTGAATACGAGGTATGCATTACACTTCGCAATGGATATTTTGTCATATCATGAAACATAGAAATGAGATGCGACATCTCGTTTTAAGTAGGATCAGAACTCTATTGCTACGATACGTAGACATCTGGAAACGCTATTTCCTAGCAAGGAAGTGTCGCATTTACATTCTTTTGAAGTGAATACCAGGTATACATGACACTTCGCAATGAATATTATATCTTATCTCGAAACATAGAAGTGAGATGCGATATTGCGATTTAAGGAGCGTTAGAACTCTATTGCTACGATGGGTAGACATCTGCAAATGTTATTTCCAATCAAGCAAGTGTTGCATTTACATCCTTTGAAGTGAATACGAGGTATACATAACACTCCGCAATGAATATTATATCTTATCACGAAACATAGAAATGAAATGCGACATCTCGTTTTAAGTAGGATTACAACTCTATTGCTACGATACGTAGACATCTGCAAAGGCTATTTCCTAGCACGGAAGTGTCGCATTTACATTCTTTTGAAGTGAGTACGAGGTATACATGACACATCGCAATGTATATTATATCTTATCATGAAACATAGAAGTGAGATGCGATATCGCGTTCTAAGCAGCATTAGAACTCTATTGCTACGATACGTAGACATCTGCAAACGCTATTTCCTAGCATGGAAGTGTCTTATTTACATTCTATTGAAGTGAATACGAGGTATACATGACACTTCGCAATGAATATTATGTCTTATCATGAAACATAGAAGTGAGATGCGATATCGCGTTCTAAGAAGTACTAGAACCCTATTGCTACGATACGTAGACATCTGCAAACGATATTTCCAAGCATGGAAGGGTCGCATTTACATTCTTTTGAAGTGAATACGAGATGTACATGACACTTCGCGATGAATATTATATCTTGTCATGAAACATAGACGTGAGATGCGATATCGCATTTTAAGAAGCATTAGAACTCTATTGCTACGATACGTAGACATCTGCAATCGCTATTTCCTAGCATGGAAGTGTCTTATCTACATTCTTTTGAAGTGAATGCGAGGTATACATGACAGTTCGCAATGAATATTATATCTTATCATGAAACATAGAAGTGAGATGCGATATCGCGTTCTAAGAAGCATTAGAACTCCATTGCTACGATACGTAGACATCTGCAAACGCTATTTCCTAGCATGGAAGGGTCGCATTTACATTCTTTTGAAGTGAGTACGAGGTATACATAACACTCCATAGTGAATATTATATCTTCTCATGAAACATAGCAGTGAGATGCGGTATCGCGTTTTAAGAAGCAATAGAACTCTATTGCTACGATACGTAGACATCTGCAAACGCTATTTCCTTGCATGGAAGTGTCACATTTACATTCTTTTGAAGTGAATACGAGATATACATGACACTTCGCAATGAATATTATATCTTGTCATGAAACATAGGAATGAGGTGCTATATCGCGTTTTGAGAAGCATTAGAACTCTATTGCCAATATACGTAGATATCTGCAAACTCTATTTCCTAGGAAGGAAATGTCGCATTTACAATCCATTGAAGTGAACACGAGGTATACATGACACTTCGCAATGAATATTATATCTTATCATGAAACATAGAAATGAGATGCGACATCTCGTTTTAAGAAGTATTAGAACTCTATTGTTTCCATACGTAGTAATCTGCAAACGCTATTTCCTAGCATGGAAATGACGCATTTACATCACTTTGAAGTGAATACGAGGTATACATGACACTTCGCAATGAATATTATATCTGATCATGAAACATAGAAATGAGATGCGACATCGCATTTTGAGAAGCAGTAGAACCCTATTGCTTCGATACGTAGACATCTGCAAACTCTACTTCCTAGCAGGGAAGTGTCGCATTTACATTCATTTGAAGTGAATACGAGGTATATATGACACTTCGCAATGAATATTATACCTTATCATGAAACATAGAAGTGAAATGCGATATCGCATTTTAAGAAGCATTAGAACTCTATTGCTACGATACGTAGACATCTGCAAACGCTATTTCCTAGCATGGAAGTGTCGCATTTACATTCTTTTGTAGTGAATACGAGGTATACATAACACTCTACAATGAATATTATATGTTATCACGAAACATAGAAGTGAGATGCGATATCGCGATTTACGAAGCGCTAGAACTATATTGCTACGATGCGTAGACATCTGGAAATGTTATTTCCTAGCAAGGAAGTGTCGCATTTACATTCTTTTGAAGTGAATACGAGGTATATATAACACTCCACAATGAATATTATATCTTATCACGAAACATAGAAATGAAATGCGGCATCTCGTTTTAAGAAGCATTAGATCTCTATTGCTACGATACGTAGACATCTGCAAACGCTATTTCCTAGCATGGAAGTGTCGCATTTACATTCATTTGAAGCGAACACGAGGTATACATGACACTTCGCAATGAATATTATATCTTATCATGAAACGTAGGAATGAGGTGCTATATTGCGTTTTGAGAAGCATTAGAACTCTATTGCTAATATACGTAGACATCTGCAAACTCTATTTCCTACCATGGAAATGTCGCACTTACATTCCATTGAAGTGAATACGAGGTATACATATCATTACACAATGGATATATATCTTATTACGAAACATACAAATGAAATACGACATCTCGTTTTCAGAAGCATAAGTACTCTATTGCTGTGATACGTAGACATCTGCAAACGCTATTTCCTAGCATGGAAGTGTCGCATTTACATTCTTTTGAAGTGAATACGAAGTATACATGACACTTCGCAATGAATATTATATCTTATCATGAAACATAGAAGTAAGATGCGATATTGGGTTTTAAGAAGCATTAGAACTCTATTGCTACGATACGTAGACATCTGCAAACGCTATTTCCTAGCATGCAAGTGGCGCATTTACATTCTGTTGAAGTGAATACGAGGTATACATGACACTTCGCAATGAATATTATGTCTTATCATGAAACATAGGAATGAAATGCGACATCTCGTTTTAAGAAGCATATGTACTCTATTGCTGTGATACGTAGACATCTGCAAACGCTATTTCCTAGCATGGAAGTGTCGCATTTACATTCTTTTGAAGTGAATACGAAGTATACATGACACTTTGCAATGAATATTATATCTTATCATGAAACATAGAAGTGAGATGCGATATTGGGTTTTAAGAAGCATTACAACTCTATTGCTACGATACGTAGACATCTGCAAACGCTATTTCCTAGCATGCAAGTGGCGCATTTACATTCTGTTGAAGTGAATACGAGGTATACATGACACTTCGCAATGAATATTATGTCTTATCATGAAACATAGAAATGAAATGCGACATCTCGTTTTAAGAAGCATATGTACTCTATTGCTGTGATACGTAGACATCTGCAAACAATATTTCCTAGCAAGGAAGCGTCGCATTTACATTCTTGTGAAGTGAAATCGAGGTATACATGACACTTGGCAATGAATATTATATCTTATCATGAAACATAGAAGTGAGATGCGACATCGCGTTTTAAGAAGCATTAGAACTCTATTGCCTCGACGCGTAGACATCTGGAAACGCTACTTCCTAGCATGGAAGTGTCGCAGTTACATTCTTTTGAAGTGAATACGAGGTATACATGACACTTCGCAATGAATATTGTATCTTATCACGAAATATAGAAATGGGATACGATATCGCGATTTAAGTAGCATTAGAACTCTATTGCTACGATACGTAGACATCTGAATACGCTATTTCCTAGCAAAGAAGTGTCGCATTTACATTCGTTTGGAGTGAATACGAGGTATACATGACACTTCGCAATGAATATTATATCTTATCATGAAACATAGAAGTGAGATGCGATATCGCGTTCTAAGAAGCATTAGAACCCTATTGCTACGATACGTAGACACCTGCGAGCGCTATTTCCTAGCATGGAAGTGTCGCATTTACATTCCATTGAAGTGAATACGAGGTATGCATTACACTTCGCAATGGATATTTTATCATATCATGAAACATAGAAATGAGATGCGACATCTCGTTTTAAGTAGGATCAGAACTCTATTGCTACGATACGTAGACATCTGGAAACGGTATTTCCTAGCAAGGAAGTGTCGCATTTACATTCTTTTGAAGTGAATACCAGGTATACATGACACTTCGCAATGAATATTATATCTTATCTCGAAACATAGAAGTGAGATGCGATATTGCGATTTAAGGAGCGTTAGAACTCTGTTGCTACGATGGGTAGACATCTGCAAATGTTATTTCCAATCAAGCAGGTGTTGCATTTACATCCTTTGAAGTGAATACGAGGTATACATAACACACCGCAATGAATATTATATCTTATCACGAAACATAGAAATGAAATGCGACATCTCGTTTTAAGTAGGATTACAACTCTATTGCTACGATACGTAGACATCTGCAAAGGCTATTTCCTAGCACGGAAGTGTCGCATTTACATTCTTTTGAAGTGAGTACGAGGTATACATGACACATCGCAATGTATATTATATCTTATCATGAAACATAGAAGTGAGATGCGATATCGCGTTCTAAGCAGCATTAGAACTCTATTGCTACGATACGTAGACATCTGCAAACGCTATTTCCTAGCATGGAAGTGTCTTATTTACATTCTATTGAAGTGAATACGAGGTATACATGACACTTCGCAATGAATATTATATCTTATCATGAAACATAGAAGTGAGATGCGATATCGCGTTCTAAGAAGTATTAGAACTCTATTGCTACGATACGTAGACATCTGCAAACGATATTTCCAAGCATGGAAGGGTCGCATTTACATTCTTTTGAAGTGAATACGAGATGTACATGACACTTCGCAATGAATATTATATCTTATCATGAAACATAGAAGTGAGATGCGATATTGGGTTTTAAGAAGCATTAGAACTCTATTGCTAGGATACGTAGACATCTGCAAACGCTACTTCCTAGCATGGAAGTGTCGCATTTACATTCTTTTGAAGTGAATACGAGGTATACATGACACTTCGCAATGGATATTATATATTATTATGAAACATAGAAATGAGATGCTACATCTCGTTTTAAGAAGTATTAGAACTCTATTCTTTCGATACGTGATCATCTGGAAACGCTATTTCCTAGCGAGGAAGTGTCGCATTTATATTCTTTTGAAGTGAATACGAGGTATACATGACACTTCGCAATGAATATTATATCTTATCATGAAACATAGAAGTGAGATGCGATATCGCGTTCTAAGAAGCATTAGAACCCTATTGCTACGATACGTAGACACCTGCGAGCGCTATTTCCTAGCATGGAAGTGTCGCATTTACATTCCATTGAAGTGAATACGAGGTATGCATTACACTTCGCAATGGATATATTATCATATCATGAAACATAGAAATGAGATGCGACATCTCGTTTTAAGTAGGATCAGAACTCTATTGCTACGATACGTAGACATCTGGAAACGCTATTTCCTAGCAAGGAAGTGTCGCATTTACATTCTTTTGAAGTGAATACCAGGTATACATGACACTTCGCAATGAATATTATATCTTATCTCGAAACATAGAAGTGAGATGCGATATTGCGATTTAAGGAGCGTTGGAACTCTATTGCTACGATGGGTAGACATCTGCAAATGTTATTTCCAATCAAGCAAGTGTTGCATTTACATCCTTTGAAGTGAATACGAGGTATACATAACACTCCGCAATGAATATTATATCTTATCACGAAACATAGAAATGAAATGCGACATCTCGTTTTAAGTAGGATTACAACTCTATTGCTACGATACGTAGACATCTGCAAAGGCTATTTCCTAGCACGGAAGTGTCGCATTTACATTCTTTTGAAGTGAGTACGAGGTATACATAACACTCCATAGTGAATATTATATCTTCTCATGAAACATAGCAGTGAGATGCGGTATCGCGTTTTAAGAAGCAATAGAACTCTATTGCTACGATACGTAGACATCTGCAAACGCTATTTCCTTGCATGGAAGTGTCACATTTACATTCTTTTGAAGTGAATACGAGATATACATGACACTTCGCAATGAATATTATATCTTGTCATGAAACATAGGAATGAGGTGCTATATCGCGTTTTGAGAAGCATTAGAACTCTATTGCCAATATACGTAGATATCTGCAAACTCTATTTCCTAGGAAGGAAATGTCGCATTTACAATCCATTGAAGTGAACACGAGGTATACATGACACTTCGCAATGAATATTATATCTTATCATGAAACATAGAAATGAGATGCGACATCTCGTTTTAAGAAGTATTAGAACTCTATTGTTTCCATACGTAGTCATCTGCAAACGCTATTTCCTAGCATGGAAATGACGCATTTACATCACTTTGAAGTGAATACGAGGTATACATGACACTTCGCAATGAATATTATATCTGATCATGAAACATAGAAATGAGATGCGACATCGCATTTTGAGAAGCAGTAGAACCCTATTGCTTCAATACGTAGACATCTGCAAACTCTACTTCCTAGCAGGGAAGTGTCGCATTTACATTCATTTGAAGTGAATACGAGGTATATATGACACTTCGCAATGAATATTATACCTTATCATGAAACATAGAAGTGAGATGCGATATCGCATTTTAAGAAGCATTAGAACTCTATTGCTACGATACGTAGACATCTGCAAACGCTATTTCCTAGCATGGAAGTGTCGCATTTACATTCTTTTGAAGTGAATACGAGGTATACATAACACTCTACAATGAATATTATATGTTATCACGAAACATAGAAGTGAGATGCGATATCGCGATTTACGAAGCGCTAGAACTATATTGCTACGATGCGTAGACATCTGGAAATGTTATTTCCTAGCAAGGAAGTGTCGCATTTACATTCTTTTGAAGTGAATACGAGGTATATATAACACTCCACAATGAATATTATATCTTATCACGAAACATAGAAATGAAATGCGGCATCTCGTTTTAAGAAGCATTAGATCTCTATTGCTACGATACGTAGACATCTGCAAACGCTATTTCCTAGCATGGAAGTGTCGCATTTACATTCTTTTGAAGTGAATACGAAGTATACATGACACTTCGCAATGAATATTATATCTTATCATGAAACATAGAAGTAAGATGCGATATTGGGTTTTAAGAAGCATTAGAACTCTATTGCTACGATACGTAGACATCTGCAAACGCTATTTCCTAGCATGCAAGTGGCGCATTTACATTCTGTTGAAGTGAATACGAGGTATACATGACACTTCGCAATGAATATTATGTCTTATCATGAAACATAGAAATGAAATGCGACATCTCGTTTTAAGAAGCATATGTACTCTATTGCTGTGATACGTAGACATCTGCAAACGCTATTTCCTAGCATGGAAGTGTCGCATTTACATTCTTTTGAAGTGAATACGAAGTATACATGACACTTCGCAATGAATATTATATCTTATCATGAAACATAGAAGTGAGATGCGATATTGGGTTTTAAGAAGCATTAGAACTCTATTGCTACGATACGTAGACATCTGCAAACGCTATTTCCTAGCATGCAAGTGGCGCATTTACATTCTTTTGAAGTGAATACGAGATATACATGACAGTTCGCAATGAATATTATATCTTATCATGAAACATAGGAATGAGTTGCGATATCGCGTTTTGAGAAGCATTAAAGTTCTATTGCTACGATAAGTAGACATCTGCAAACAATATCTCCTAGCAAGGAAGTGTCGCATTTACATTCTTTTGATGTGAATACGAGGTACAATTGACACTACGCAATGAATATTATACCTTATCACGAAACATAGAAATGCGATGCGATATCGCGTTTTAAGAAGCATTAGAACCCTATTGCTTCGATACTTAGACATCTGCAAATTGTACGTCCTAGCAAGGAAGTGTCGCATTTACATTCTTTTGAAGAGAATACGAGGTGTACATGACACATCGCAATGAATATTATATCTTATCATGAAACATAGCAATGAGATGCGATATCGCAATATAAGAAGCTCTAGAACACACTTGCTTCGATAAGTAGACATCTGCAAACGCTACTTCCTAGCAAGGAAGTGTCGCATTTACATTCTTTTGAAGGGAATACGAGCTTTACATGACACTTCGGAATGAATATTATACCTTATCATGAAACCTAGATGTGAGTTGCGATATCGCGTTTTAAGAAGCACTAGAACTCTATTGCTACGATACGTGGACATCTGCAAACGGTATTTCCTAGCAAGGAAGTGCCGCATTTACATTCATTTGAAGTGTATGCAAGGAATACGTAACACTTCGCTATGAATATTACATCTTATCATGAGACATAGATATGAGATGCGATATCGCGTTTTGAGGAGCACCAGAACTCTATTGCAACGATACGTAGACATCTGCAAAAGTTATTTCCTAGCAAGGAAGTGTCGCACTTACGTTCATTTGAGGTGTATGCGATGTGTAAGTGACAGTTCGCAATGAATATTATATCTTATCATGAACGATAGAAATGAGATGCGATATCGCGTTTTAAGAAGCATTAGAACTCTATTCCTTCGATACCTAGACATCTGCAAACGCTACTTCCTTGCAAGGAAGTGTCGCATTTACATTCACTTGAAGTGTATCCGAGGTATACATAACAATTCGCAATGAATATCATCTCTTATCATGAAACATAGGAATGAGATATGATATCTCGTTTTAAGAAGTACTTTAACTCCATTGCTACGATACGTAGACATCTGCAAAAGCTATTTCCTATCAAGGAATTGTCGCATTTACATTCATTTGAAGTGAATACGAGGTATACATAATACTCCACAATGAATATTATATCTAATCATGAAACATAGAAATGAGATGCGATATCGCGATTTAAGAGGCATTAGAACTCTATTGCTTGGATACGGAGACATCTGCAAACGCTATTTCCTAGCAAGGAAGAGTCGCATTTACATTCTTTTTAAGAGATAACGAGGTATACATGACACTTCGCAATGAATATAATATCTTATTTTGAAACATAGAAGTGAGGTCCGATATCGCGTTTTAAGAAGCATTAGAACTCTATTGCCTCGATGCGTAGACATCTGCAGACGCTATTTCCTAGCAAGGAAGTGTCGCATTTACATTCTTTTGAAGTGAATACGAGGTATACATGACACTTCGCAATGAATATTATATCTTATCATGAAACATAGATGTGAGATGCAATATCGCGTTTTAAGAAACATTAGAGCTCTATTGCTACGATAGGCAGACATCTGCAAACGCTATTTCCTAGCATGGAAGTGTCTAATTTACATTCTTTTGAAGAGAATACGAAGTATACATAACACTCTACAATGAATATGACATCTTATCAAGAAACATAGAAACGAAATGCGACATCTCGTTATAAGAAGCATTAGAACTCTACTGCTGCGATACGTAGACATCTGCAAACAATATTTCCTAGCAAGGAAGTGTCGCATTTACATTCTCTTGAAGTGAATACGAGGTATACATAACACTCCACAATGAATATTATATCTTATCACGAAACATAGAAATGAAATGCGACATCTCGTTTTAAGAAGCATTAGAACTCTATTGTTTCGACACGTAGTCATCTGGAAACGCTATTTCCTAGCAAGGAAGTGTCGCATTTACATCCATTTGAAGTGAATACGAGGTATACATGACACTTCGCAATGTATATTATATCTGATCGTGAAACATAGAAATGAGATGCGACATCTCGTCTTAAGAAGCATTAGAACCCTATTGCTGCGATACGTAGACATCTGCAAACGCTATTTCCCAGCAAGGAAGTGTCGCATTTACATTCTTTTGATGTGAATACGATGTATACATGACACTTCGCAATGAATATTATACCTTATCATGAAACATAGGAGTGTGATGCGATATCGCCCTTTAAGAAGCACTAGAACTCTATTGCTACGATACGTAGACATCTGCAAACGCTATTTCCTAGGAAGGAAGTGTCGCATTTACATTCTTTTGAAGTGAATACGTGGAAAACATGACACTTCGCAATGAATATTATATCTTGTCATGAAACATAGAAATGAGATGCGATATCCCGTTTTAAGAAGCATAAGAAATCTGTTGCTACGGTACGTAGATATCTGGAAACGATATTTGCTAGCAAGGCAGTGTCGCATTTACATTCTTATGAAGTGAATACGAGGTATAAGTGACACTTCGCAATGAATAATAGGTCTTATCATAAAACATAGGAATGAGATGCGATATCGTGTTTTAAGAAGTTTTAGAACTCTATTGCTACGATACGTAGACACCTGCAAACGCTACTTCCAAACAAGGAAGTGTCGCGTTTACATTCTTTTGAAGTGAATAGGAGTTATACATGACACTACGCAATGAATATTATACCTTATCATGAAACATAGAAGAGAGATGCGATATTGCGTTTTAAGCAGTGTTAAGACTCTATTGCTACGATACGTAGATATCTGGAGACGCTATTTCCTAGTATGCAAGTGTCGCATTTACATTCTTTTGAAGTGAATACGAGGTATACATGACACTTCGCAATGAATATTATATCTTATCATGAAACATAGAAGTGAGATGCGATATCGCGTTTGAAGAAGCATTAGAAACGTATTGCTACGATACGTAGACATCTGTTAACAATATTTCCTAGCAACGAAGTGTCGCATTTACATTCTTTTGAAGTGAATACGAGGTATACATAACACTCCAAAATGAATATTATATCTTATCACGAAACATAGAAATGAAATGCGACAACTCGTTTTAAGAAGCATTAGAACTCTATTGCTACGATACGTAGACATCTGCAAACGCTATTTCCTAGCATGGAAGTGTCGCATTTACATTCTTTTCAAGTGAATACGAGGTATACATGACACTCCGCAATGAAAATTATATCTTATCATGAAACATAGAAATGAAATGCGACATCTCGTTTTAAGAAGCATTAGACCTCTATTGCTACGATATGTAGACATCTGCAAACGCTATTTCCTAGCATGTAAGTGTCGCATTTACATTCTTTTGAAGTGAATACGAGGTATACATGACACTTCGCAATGAATATTATACCTTATCATGAAACATAGGAGTGTGATGCGATATCGCGCTTTAAGAAGCACTAGAACTCTATTGCTACGATACGTAGACATCTGCAAACGCTATTTCCTAGGAAGGAAGTGTCGCATTTACATTCTTTTGAAGTGAATACGTGGAAAACATGACACCTCGCAATGAATATTATATCTTGTCGTGAAACATAGAAAAGAGATGCGATATCCCGTTTTAAGAAGCATAAGAAATCTGTTGCTACGGTACGTAGATATCTGGAAACGATATTTCCTAACAAGGCAGTGTCGCATTTACATTCTTATGAAGTGAATACGAGGTATATGTGACACTTCGCAATGAATAATAGATCTTATCATAAAACATAGGAATGAGATGCGATATCGTGTTTTAAGAAGTTTTAGAACTCTATTGCTACGATACGTAGACACCTGCAAACGCTACTTCCAAACAAGGAAGTGACGCATTTACATTCTTTTGAAGTGAATAGGAGTTATACATGACACTTCGCAATGAATATTATACCTTGTCATGAAACATAGAAGTGAGATGCGATATCGCGTTTTAAGCAGTATTAGAACTCTATTGCTACGATACGTAGATATCTGGAGACGCTATTTCCTAGTATGCAAGTGTCGCATTTACATTCTTTTGAAGTGAATACGAGGTATACATGACACTTCGCAATGAATATTATATATTGTCATGAAACATAGAAGTGAGATGCGATATCGCGTTTTAAGGAGCATTAGAACTCTATTGCTACGATACGTAGACATCTGCAGACAATATTTCCTAGCAAGGAAGTGTCGCATTTACATTCTTTTGAAGTGAAGACGAGGTATACATAACACTCCACAATGAATATTATATCTTATCACGAAACATAGAAATGAAATGCGACATCTCGTTTAAGAAGCATTAGAACTCTATTGTTTCGACACGTAGTCATCTGGAAACGCTATTTCCTAGCAAGGAAGTGTCGCATTTACATCCTTTTGAAGTGAATACGAGGTATACATGACACTGCGCAATGAATATTATATCTTATCATGAAACATAGAAGTGAGATGCGATATCGCGTTTGAAGAAGCATTAGAAACGTATTGCTACGATAAGTAGACATCTGCAGACAATATTTCCTAGCAAGGAAGTGTCGCATTTACATTCTTTTGAAGTGAAGACGAGGTATACATAACACTCCACAATGAATATTATATCTTATCACGAAACATAGAAATGAAATGCGACATCTCGTTTAAGAAGCATTAGAACTCTATTGTTTCGACACGTAGTCATCTGCAAACGCTATTTCCTAGCATGTATGTGTCGCATTTACGTTCTTTTGAAGTGAATACGAGGTATACATGACACTTCGCAATGAATATTATATCTTATCATGAAACATAGAAGTGAGATGCGATATCGCGTTCTAAGAATCATTAGAACTCTATTTTTTCCAAACGTAGTCATCTGGAAACGCTATTTCCTAGCAAGGAAGTGTCGCATTTACATCTTTTTGAAGTGAATACGAGGTATACATGACACTGCGCAATGAATATTATATCTTATCATGAAACATAGAAGTGAGATGCGATATCGCTTTTGAAGAAGCATTAGAAACGTATTGCTACGATACGTAGACATCTGCAGACAATATTTCCTAGCAAGGAAGTGTCGCATTTACATCCATTTGAAGTGAATACGAGGTATACATGACACTTCGCAATGTATATTATATCTGATCGTGAAACATAGAAATGAGATGCGACATCTCGTCTTAAGAAGCATTAGAACCCTATTGCTGCGATACGTAGACATCTGCAAACGCTATTTCCCAGCAAGGAAGTGTCGCATTTACATTCTTTTGTTGTGAATACGATGTATACATGACACTTCGCAATGAATATTATACCTTATCATGAAACATAGGAGTGTGATGCGATATCGCGCTTTAAGAAGCACTAGAACTCTATTGCTACGATACGTAGACATCTGCAAACGCTATTTCCTAGCATGCAAATGTCGCATTTACATTCTTGTGAAGTGAAATCGAGATATACATGACACTTCGCAATGAATATTATATCTGATCATGAAACATAGAAATGAGATGTGACATCTCGTTTTAAGAAGCATTAGACCTCTATTGCTACGATATGTAGACATGTGCAAACGCTATTTCCTAGCATGTATGTGTCGCATTTACGTTCTTTTGAAGTGAATACGAGGTATACATGACACTTCGCAATGAATATTATATCTTATCATGAAACATAGAAGTGAGATGCGATATCGCGTTTTAAGAATCATTAGAACTCTATTGTTTCCAAACGTAGTCATCTGGAAACGCTATTTCCTAGCAAGGAAGTGTCGCATTTACATCCTTTTGAAGTGAATACGAGGTATACATGACACTTCGCAATGAATATTATACCTTATCATGAAACATAGGAGTGTGATGCGATATCGCGCTTTAAGAAGCACTAGAACTCTATTGCTACGATACGTAGACATCTGCAAACGCTATTTCCTAGGAAGGAAGTGTCGCATTTACATTCTTTTGAAGTAAATACATGGAAAACAGGACACTTCGCAATGAATATTATATCTTGTCGTGAAACATAGGAAAGAGATGCGATATCCCGTTTTAAGAAGCATAAGAAATCTGTTGCTACGGTACGTAGATATCTGGAAACGATATTTCCTAACAAGGCAGTGTCGCATTTACATTCTTATGAAGTGAATACGAGGTATAAGTGACACTTCGCAATGAATAATAGATCTTATCATAAAACATAGGAATGAGATGCGATATCGTGTTTTAAGAAGTATTAGAACTCTATTGCTACGATACGTAGACACCTGCAAACGCTACTTCCAAACACGGAAGTGTCGCAATTACATTCTTTTGAAGTGAATAGGAGTTATACATGACACTTCGCAATGAATATTATACCTTATCATGAAACATAGAAGTGAGATGCGATATCGCGTTTTAAGGAGCATTAGAACTCTATTGCTACGATACGTAGACATCTGCAGACAATATTTCCTAGCAAGGAAGTGTCGCATTTACATTCTTTTGAAGTGAAGACGAGGTATACATAACACTCCACAATGAATATTATATCTTATCACGAAACATAGAAATGAAATGCGACATCTCGTTTAAGAAGCATTAGAACTCTATTGTTTCGACACGTAGTCATCTGGAAACGCTATTTCCTAGCAAGGAAGTGTCGCATTTACATCCATTTGAAGTGAATACGAGGTATACATGACACTTTGCAATTAATATTATATTTTATCATGAAACATAGAAGTGAGATGCGATATCGCGTTTGAAGAAGCATTAGAAACGTATTGCTAAGATACGTAGACATCTGTTAACAATATTTCCTAGCAACGAAGTGTCGCATTTACATTCTTTTGAAGTGAATACGAGGTATACATAACACTCCAAAATGAATATTATATCTTATCACGAAACATAGAAATGGAATGCGACAACTCGTTTTAAGAAGCATTAGAACTCTATTGCTACGATACGTAGACATCTGCAAACGCTATTTCCTAGCATGGATGTGTCGCATTTACATTCTTTTGAAGTGAATACGAGGTATACATGACACTTCGCAATGAATATTATATCTTATCATGAAACATAGATGTGAGATGCAATATCGCGTTTTAAGAAACATTAGAGCTCTATTGCTACGATAGGCAGACATCTGCAAACGCTATTTCCTAGCATGGAAGTGTCTAATTTACATTCTTTTGAAGAGAATACGAAGTATACATAACACTCTACAATGAATATGACATCTTATCACGAAACATAGAAACGAAATGCGACATCTCGTTTTAAGAAGCATTAGAACTCTACTGCTGCGATACGTAGACATCTGCAAACGCTATTTCCTAGCATGGAAGTTTCGCATTTACATTCTTTTGAAGTGAATACGAGGTATAAATGACACTTCGCAATGAATATTATATCTTATCATGAAATATAGGAATGAGGTGCTATATCGCGTTTTGAGAAGCATTAGAACTCTATTGCTAATATACGTAGACATCTGCAAACTCTATTTCCTAGCAAGGAAATGTCGCACTTACAATCCATTGAAGTGAATACGAGGTATACATATCATTACACAATGAATATTATATCTTATTACGAAACATAGAAATGAGATCCGATATCGCGATTTAAGTAGCATTAGAACACTATTGCTACGATACGTAGACATCTGAATACGCTATTTCCTAGCAAGGAAGTGTCGCATTTACATTGTTTTGAAGTGAATACGAGGTGTACATGACACCTCGCAATGAATATTATATCTTATCATGAAACACAGGAGAGGGATGCGATGTTGCGATTTAAGAAGCATTAGAACACTTTTGCTACGATACGTAGTCATCTGAAAACGCTATTTCCTGGCAAGGAAGTGTCGCATTTACATTCGTTTGGAGAGAATACGAGGTATAGATGACACTTCGCAATGAATATTATATCTTATCATGAAACACGGAAGAGGGATGCGATATCGCGTTTTAAGAAGCATTAGAACTCTACGGTCTCGATGCGGAGACATCTGCAGAAGCTATTTCCTAGCATGGCAGTGTCGCACTTACATACTTTTGTAGTGAATACGAGGTGTACATGACACTTCGCAATGAATATTATATCTTTTCACGAAACATAGAAGGGAGATGCTATATCGCGATTTAAGTAGCATTAGAAATCTATTGCTACGATGCGTAGATATCTGCAAACGCTATTTCCTAGCAAGCAGTAGTCGGATTTACATTCTTTTGAAGTGAATACGAGGTATACATGACACTTCGCAATGAATATTATATCTTATCATGAAACACAGAAGAGGGATGCGATATCGCGATTTAAGTAGCATTAGAACCCTTTTGCTACGATACGTAGACATCTGAAAACGCTATTTCCTAGCAAGGAAGTGTCGCATTTACATTCGTTTGGAGAGAATACGAGGTATAGATGACACTTCGCAATGAATATTATATCTTATCATGAAACATAGAAGAGAGATGCGATAACGCGTTTTAAGAAGCATCAGAACTGTATTGCCTCGACGCGTAGACATCTGCAGACGCTATTTCCTAGCATGGCAGTGTCGCACTTCATTCTTTTGAAGTGAATACGAGGTATACATGACACTTCGCAATGAGTATTATGTCTTATCACGAAACATATAAATGAGGTGTCATATCGTGATTTAAGTAGCATTTGAACTCTATTGCTACGATACGTAGGCATCTGCAAACGCTATTTCCTAGCAAGGAAGATTCGCACATACATTCTTTTGAAGTGAATACAAGGTATACATGAGACTTCGCTATGAATATTATATCTAATCACGAAACATATAAATGAGATGCGATATCGCGATTTAAGTAGCATTAGAGCTCCATTGCTACGATACGTAGACATCTGCGAACGCTATTTCCCAGCAAGCAATAGTCGCATTTACATTCTTTTGAATTGAATACGAGGTATACATGACACTTCGCAATGAATATTATACCTTGTCACGAAATATATAGATGAGATGCGATATCGCGATTTGAGAAGCATTAGAACTCTATTGCTACGATACGTAGACATCTGCAAACGCTATTTCCTAGCATGCAAGTGTCGCATTTACATTCTTCTGAAGTGAATACAAGGTATACATGACACTTCGCAATGAATATTATATCTTATCAAGAAACATAGAGGAAATACGCGATATCGCGTTTTAAGGAGCATTAGAACTCTATTCATACGATACGTAGACATCTGCAAACGCTATTTCCTAGCAAGGAAGTTTCGCATTTACATTCATTTGAAGTGAATACGAGGTATACATGACACTTCGCAATGAATATTATATCTTATTACGAAACATAGAAATGAAATACGACATCTCGTTTTCAGAAGCATATGTACTCTATTGCTGTGATACGTAGACATCTGCAAACGCTATTTCCTAGCATGGAAGTGTCGCATTTACATTCTTTTGAGGTGGATACGAGGTATACATGACACTTCGCAATGAATATTATATCTTATCAAGAATCATAGAGGAAATATGCGATATCGCGTCTTAAGAAGCATTAGAACTCTATTTTTACGATACGTAGACATCTGCAAACAATATTTCCTAGCAAGGAAGTGTCGCATTTACAACTTTTTGAAGTGAATGCGAGGTATACATAACACTCCACAATGAATATTATATCTTATCACGAAACATAGAAATGGAATGCGACATCTCGTTTTAAGGAGCATTAGAACTCCACTCTTACGATACGTGGTCATCTGGAAACGCTATTTCCTAGCAAGGAAGTGTCGCTTTTACATTATTTTGAAGTGAATAAGAGGTATACATGACACTTCGCAATGAAAATTATATCTTATCTCGAAACATAGAAGTGAGATGTGATATCGTGTTTTAGGAAGCATTAGAACTCTATTGCTACGATACGTAGACATCTGCAAACGCTATTTCCTAGCAAGGAAGCTTCGCATTTACATTCATTTGAAGTGAATACGAGGTATACATGACACTTCGCAATGAATATTATACCTTATCTCGATACATAGAAGTGTGATGCGACATCTCGTTTTAAGAAGCATTAGAACTCTGTTGCTACGATACGTACACATCTGCAAACGCTATTTCCAAGCATGGAAGTGTCGCATTTACATTCTTTTGAAGTGAATACGAGGTATACATGACACTTCGCAATGGATATTATATCTTATCATGAAACATAGAAGTGAGATGCGACATCGCGTTTTAAGAAGCATTAGAACTCTATTGCTACGATACGTAGACATCTGCAAACGCTATTTCCTAGCATTGAAGTGTCGCATTTACATTCTTTTGAAGTGAATACGAGGTATACATGACACTTCGCAATGAATATTATATCTTATCACGAAACATAGAAATGAAGTGCGACATCTTGTTTTAAGACGCAATAGAATTGTATTTCTACGACACGTAGACATCTGCAAACGCTATTTCCTAGTATAGAAGTGTCGCATTTACATTTTTTTGAAGTGCATACGAGGTATACATGACTCTTCGCAATGAATATTATATCTCATCACGAAACATAGAAATGAAATGCGACATCTCGTTTTAAGAAGCATTAGAAATCTATTGTTACGATACGTAGACATCTGCAAACGCTATTTCCTAGCATGCAAGTGTCGCATTTACATTCTTTTGAAGTGAATACGAGGTATACATGACACTTCGCAATGAATATTATATCTTATCATGAAAGGTAGAAGTGAGATACGATATCGCGTTTTAAGAAGCATTAGAACCCTATTGCTACGATACGTAGACATCTGCAGCCTCTATTTCCTAGCAAGGAAATGTCGCACTTACATTCCATTGAAGTGAGTACGAGGTATACATAACATTACACAATGAATATTACATCTTATTATGAAACATAGAAATTAAATACGACATCTTGTTTTAAGAAGCATTAGTACTCTATTGTTGTGATACGTGGACATCTGCAAACAATATTTCCTAGCAAGGAAGTGTCGCATTTACATTCTTGTGAAATGAAATCGAGGTATACATGACACTTCGCAATGAATATTATATCTTATCATGAAACATAGGAATGAGTTGCGATTTCGCGTTTTGAGAAGCATTAGAGATCTATTGCGACGATACGTAGACATCTGCAAACAATATTTCCTAGCAAGAAAGTGTCGCATTTACATTCTTTTGAAGTGAATACGATGTATACATGACACTTCGCAATGAATATTATACCTTATCACGAAACATAGAAATGGGATGCGATATCGTGGTTTAAGAAGCACTAGAACTTCATTGCTACGATACGTAGACATCTGCAAACAATATTGCCTAGCAAGGATGTGTCGCACTTACATACTTTTGAAGTGAATACGAGGTATGCATAACATTACACAATGAATATTATATCTTATTACGGAATATAGAAATTAAATACGACATCTCGTTCTAAGAAGCATTAGAACTCTATTGCTACGATACGTTGACATCTGCAAGCGCTATTTCCTAGCATGGAAGTCACGCATTAACATTCTTTTGAAGTGAATACGAGGTATACATGACACTTCGCCTTGAATATTACATCTTATCATGAAACATAGAAGTGATATGCGATATCGCGTTCAAAGAAGCAATAGAACTCTATCGCCACGATACGTAGACATCTGCAAACGCTTTTTCCTAGCATAGAAGTTTCGCATTTACATTCTTTTGAAGTGAATATGAGATATACATGACACTTCGCAATGAATATTATACCTTATCATGAAACATAGGAATGATTTGCGATATCTCGTTTTGAGAAGCATTAGAACTCTATTGCTAGGATACGTAGACATCTGCAAACGCTACTTCCTAGCATGGAAGTGTCGCATTTACATTCTTTTGAAGTGAATACGAGATATACATGACACTTCGCAATGAGTATTATATCTTATCATGAAACATAGGAATGTGATGCGATATCGCGTATTATGAAGCACTAGAACTCTATTGCTACGATACGTAGGCATCTGCAAACAATATTTCCTAGCAAGGAAGTGTCGCACTTACATCCTCTTGAAGTGAATACGAGGTATACATAACACACCACAATGAATATTATATCTAATTACGAAACATAGAAATGAAATGCGACATCTCTTTCTAAGAAGCATAAGAACTCTATTGCTACGATACGTTGACATCTGCAAACGCTATTTCCTAGGATGGAAGTGTCGCATTTACATTCTTTTGAAGTGAATACGAGGTATACATGACACTTCGCAATGAATATTATATCTTATCGTGAAAGATAGGAATGAGATGCGATATCGCGTATTGAGAAGCATTAGATCTCTATTGCAAATATACGTTGACATCTGCAAACGCTATTACCTTGCATGGATGTGTCGCATTTACATTCTTGTGATGTGAGTACGAGGTATACATGACACTCCACAATGAATATTATATCTTGTCATGAAACATAGGAATGATTTGCGATATCTCGTTTTGAGAAGCATTAGAACTCTATTGCTAGGATACGTAGACATCTGCAAACGCTACTTCCTAGCATGGAAGTGTCGCATTTACATTCTTTTGAAGTGAATACGAGGTATACATGACACTTCGCAATGAATATCATATCTTATCATGAAACATAGAAGTGAGATGCGATATCGCGTTCTAAGAAGCATTAGAACCCTGTTGCTACGATACGTAGACATCTGCAAACGCTACTTCCTAGCATGGAAGTGTCGCATTTACATTCTTTTGAAGTGAATACGAGATATACATGACACTTCGCAATGAATATTATATCTTATCATGAAACATAGAAGTGAGATGCGATACCGCGTTCTAAGAAGCATTAGAACTCTATTGCTACGATACGTAGACATCTGCAAACGCTATTTCCTAGCATGGAAGTGTCGCATTTACATTCTTTTGAAGTGAGTACGAGGTATACATAACACTCCACAATGAATATTATATCTTATCACGAAACATAGAAATAGAATGCGACATCTCGTTTTAAGAAGCATTAGAACTCTATTGCTACGATACGTAGACATCTGCAAACGCTATATCCTAGCATGGAAGTGTCGCATTTACATTCTTTTGAAGTGAGTACGAGGTATACATGACACTTCGCAATGAATATTATATCTTATCTCGAAACATAGATGTGAGATGCGACATCTCGTTTTAAGAAGCATTCGAACTCTATTGCTACGATACGTAGACATCTGCAAACGCTATTTCCCACCATGCAGGTGTCGCATTTACATTCTTTTGAAGTGAATATGAGGTATACATGACGCTTCGCAATGAATATCATATCTTATCAAGAATCATAGAGGAAATATGCGATATCGCGTTTTAAGAAGCATTATAACTCTATTTTTACGATACGTAGACATCTGCAAACAATATTTGCTAGCAAGGAAGTGTCGCATTTACAATCTTTTGAAGTGAATACGTGGTATACATAACACTCCACAATGAATATTATATCTTATCACGAAACATAGAAATGAAAAGCGACATCTCGTTTTAAGTAGCATTAGAACTCTATTGCTACGATACGTAGACACCTGCGAGCGCTATTTCCTAGCATGGAAGTCTCGCATTTTCATTCCATTGAAGTGAATACGAGGTATGCATTACACTTCGCAATGGATATTTTATCATATCATGAAACATAGAGATGAGATGCGACATCTCGTTTTAAGTAGGATTAGAACTCTATTGTTACGATACGTAGACATCTGCAAAGGCTATTTCCTAGCACGGAAGTGTCGCATTTACAATCTTTTGAAGTGAATACGAGGTATACATAACACTCCACAATGAATATTATATCTTATCCCGAAACATAGAAGTGAGATGTTATATCGCGTTTTAAGAAGCATTAGAGCTCTATTGCTACGATACGTAGACATCTGCAAACGCTATTTGCTAGCATGGAAGTTTCGCATTTACATTCATTTGAAGTGAATACGAGGTATACATGACACTTCGCAATGAATATTATATCTTATCATGAAACATAGAACTGAGATGCGATATCGCGTTCTAAGAAGCATTAGAACTCCATTGCTACGATAAGTAGACATCTGCAAACGCTATTTCCTAGCATGGAAGGGTCGCATTTTCATTCTTTTGAAGTGAGTACGAGGTATACATGACACTTCGCAATGGATATTATATCTTATCATAAAACATAGAAGAGAGATGCGATATCGCGTTTTAAGAATCATTAGAACTCTATTGTTTCGACACGTAGTCATCTGGAAACGCTATTTCCTAGCAAGGAAGTGTCGCACTTACATCCCTTTGAAGTGAATACGAGGTATATATGACACCTCGCAATGAATATTATATCTGATCATGAAACATAGAAGTGAGATGCTATATCGCGTTCTAAGAAGCATTAGAACTCTATTGCTACGATACGTAGACATCTGCAAACGCTATTTCCTAGCATGGAAGTGTCGCATTTACATTCTTTTGAAGTGAATACGAGGTATACATGACACTTCGCAATGGATATTATATATTATTATGAAACATAGAAATGAGATGCTACATCTCGTTTTAAGAAGTATTAGAACTCTATTCTTTCGATACGTGATCATCTGGAAACGCTATTTCCTAGCGAGGAAGTGTCGCATTTACATTCTTTTGAAGTGAGTACGAGGTATACATATCACTCCATAGTGAATATTATATCTTCTCATGAAACAAAGCAGTGAGATGCGGTATCGCGTTTTAAGAAGTATTAGAACTCTATTGCTACGATACGTAGACATCGGCAAACGCTATTTCCTAGCATGGAAGTGTCGCATTTACATTCTTTTGAAGTGAATACGAGGTATACATGACACTTCGCAATGGATATTAATTATTATTATGAAACATAGAAATGAGATGCTACATCTCGTTTTAAGAAGTATTAGAACTCTATTCTTTCGATACGTGATCATCTGGAAACGCTATTTCCTAGCGAGGAAGTGTCGCATTTACATTCTTTTGAAGTGAATACGAGGTATACATGACACTTCGAAATGAATATTATATCTTATCATGAAACATAGAAGTGAGATGCGATATCGCGTTCTAAGAAGCATTAGAACCCTATTGCTACGATACGTAGACACCTGCGAGCGCTATTTCCTAGCATGGAAGTGTCGCATTTACATTCCACTGAAGTGAATACGAGGTATGCATTACACTTCGCAATGGATATTTTATCATATCATGAAACATAGAGATGAGATGCGACATCTCGTTTTAAGTAGGATTAGAACTCTATTGCTTCGATACGTAGACATCTGGAAACGCTATTTCCTAGCAAGGAAGTGTCGCATTTACATTCTTTTGAAGTGAATACCAGGTATACATGACACTTCGCAATGGATATTATATATTATTATGAAACATAGAAATGAGATGCTACATCTCGTTTTAAGAAGTATTAGAACTCTATTCTTTCGATATGTGATCATCTGGAAACGCTATTTCCTAGCGAGGAAGTGTCGCATTTACATTCCTTTGAAGTGAATACGAGGTATACATGACACTTCGCAATGAATATTATATCTTATCATGAAACATAGGAGTGAGATGCGATATCGCGTTCTAAGAAGCATCAGAACCCTATTGCTACGATACGTAGACACCTGCGAGCGCTATTTCCTAGCATGGAAGGGTCGCATTTACATTCTTTTGAAGTGAATACGAGGTATACATGACACTTCGCAATGAATATTATATCTGATCATGAAACGTAGAAATGAGATGCGACATCGCATTTTGAGAAGCAGTAGAACCCTATTGCTTCGATACGTAGACATCTGCAAACTCTTCTTCCTAGCAGGGAAGTGTCGCATTTACATTCATTTGAAGTGAATACGAGGTATACATGACACTTCGCAATGAATATTATACCTTATCATGAAACATAGACGTGAGAAGCGATATCGCATTTTAAGAAGCATTAGAACTCTATTGCTAAGATACGTAGACATCTGCAAACTCTACTTCCTAGCAGGGAAGTGTCGCATTTACATTCATTTGAAGTGAATACGAGGTATACATGACACTTCGCAATGAATATTATACCTTATCATGAAACATGGAAGTGAGATGCTATATCGCGTTTTAAGAAGCATTAGAACTCTATTGCTACGATACGTAGACATCTGCAAATGCTATTTCCTAGCATGGAAGTGTCTTATTTACATTCTTTTGAGGTGAATGCGAGGTATACATGACACTTCGCAATGAATATTATATCTTATCATGAACATAGAAGTGAGATTTGATATCGCGTTCTAAGAAGCATTAGAACTCCATTGCTACGATACGTAGACATCTGCAAACGCTATTTCCTAGCATGGAAGGGTCGCATTTACATTCTTTTGAAGTGAGTACGAGGTATACATAACACTCCATAATGAATATTATATCTTCTCATGAAACATAGCAGTGAGATGCGATATCGCGTTTTAAGAAGCATAAGAACTCTATTGCTACGATACGTAGATATCTGCAAACACTATTTCCTAGCATGGAAGTGTCGCATTTACATTCTTTTGAAGTGAATACGAAATATACATGACACTTCGCAATGAAAATGATATCTTATCATGAAACATAGGAGTGAGATGCGATATCCCGTTTTAGGAAGCATTAGAACTCTATTGCTACGATACGTAGACATCTGCAAACAATATTTCCTAGCAAGGAAGTGTCGCATTTACATTCTTTTGAAGTGAATACGAGATATACATGACACTTCGCAATGAGTATTATATCTTATCATGAAACATAGGAATGTGATGCGATATCGCGTATTAAGAAGCACTAGAACTCTATTGCTACGATACGTAGGCATCTGCAAACAATATTTCCTAGCAAGGAAGTGTCGCACTTACATCCTCTTGAAGTGAATACGAGGTATACATAACACACCACAATGAATATTATATCTAATTACGAAACATAGAAATGAAATGCGACATTCGTTCTAAGAAGCATTAGAACTCTATTGCTACCATACGTTGACATCTGCAAACGCTATTTCCTAGCATGGAAGTGTCGCATTTACATTCTTTTGAAGTGAATACGAGGTATACATGACATTCCACAATGAATATTATATCTTATTACGAAACATGGAAATGAAATGCGACATCTCGTTTTAAGAAGCATTAGAACTCTATTGCTACGATACGTAGACATCTGCAAACGCTATTTCCTAGCATGGAAGTTTCGCATTTACATTCTTTTGAAGTGAATACGAGGTATACGTGACACTTCGCAATGAATATTACATCTTATCATGAAACATAGAAATGAGATGCGACATCTCGTTTTAAGAAGCATTAGAACTCTATTGCTACGATACGCAGACATCTGCAAAGGCTATGTCCTAGCACGGAATTGTCGCATTTACATTCTTTTGAAGTGAATACGAGGTATACATAACACTCCACAATGAATACTTTATCTTATCTCGAAACATAGTAGTGAGATGCGACATCTCGTTTTAAGAAGCATTAGAACTCTCTGCTACGATACGTAGACATCTGCAAACGCTATTTCCTAGCATGGAAGTGTCGCATTTACATTCTTTTGAAGTGAATACGAGGTATACATGACACTTCGCAATGGATATTAATTATTATTATGAAACATAGAAATGAGATGCTACATCTCGTTTTAAGAAGTATTAGAACTCTATTCTTTCGATACGTGATCATCTGGAAACGCTATTTCCTAGCGAGGAAGTGTCGCATTTACATTCTTTTGAAGTGAATACGAGGTATACATGACACTTCGAAATGAATATTATATCTTATCATGAAACATAGAAGTGAGATGCGATATCGCGTTCTAAGAAGCATTAGAACCCTATTGCTACGATACGTAGACACCTGCGAGCGCTATTTCCTAGCATGGAAGTGTCGCATTTACATTCCACTGAAGTGAATACGAGGTATGCATTACACTTCGCAATGGATATTTTATCATATCATGAAACATAGAGATGAGATGCGACATCTCGTTTTAAGTAGGATTAGAACTCTATTGCTTCGATACGTAGACATCTGGAAACGCTATTTCCTAGCAAGGAAGTGTCGCATTTACATTCTTTTGAAGTGAATACCAGGTATACATGACACTTCGCAATGGATATTATATATTATTATGAAACATAGAAATGAGATGCTACATCTCGTTTTAAGAAGTATTAGAACTCTATTCTTTCGATATGTGATCATCTGGAAACGCTATTTCCTAGCGAGGAAGTGTCGCATTTACATTCCTTTGAAGTGAATACGAGGTATACATGACACTTCGCAATGAATATTATATCTTATCATGAAACATAGGAGTGAGATGCGATATCGCGTTCTAAGAAGCATCAGAACCCTATTGCTACGATACGTAGACACCTGCGAGCGCTATTTCCTAGCATGGAAGGGTCGCATTTACATTCTTTTGAAGTGAATACGAGGTATACATGACACTTCGCAATGAATATTATATCTGATCATGAAACGTAGAAATGAGATGCGACATCGCATTTTGAGAAGCAGTAGAACCCTATTGCTTCGATACGTAGACATCTGCAAACTCTTCTTCCTAGCAGGGAAGTGTCGCATTTACATTCATTTGAAGTGAATACGAGGTATACATGACACTTCGCAATGAATATTATACCTTATCATGAAACATAGACGTGAGAAGCGATATCGCATTTTAAGAAGCATTAGAACTCTATTGCTAAGATACGTAGACATCTGCAAACTCTACTTCCTAGCAGGGAAGTGTCGCATTTACATTCATTTGAAGTGAATACGAGGTATACATGACACTTCGCAATGAATATTATACCTTATCATGAAACATGGAAGTGAGATGCTATATCGCGTTTTAAGAAGCATTAGAACTCTATTGCTACGATACGTAGACATCTGCAAATGCTATTTCCTAGCATGGAAGTGTCTTATTTACATTCTTTTGAGGTGAATGCGAGGTATACATGACACTTCGCAATGAATATTATATCTTATCATGAACATAGAAGTGAGATTTGATATCGCGTTCTAAGAAGCATTAGAACTCCATTGCTACGATACGTAGACATCTGCAAACGCTATTTCCTAGCATGGAAGGGTCGCATTTACATTCTTTTGAAGTGAGTACGAGGTATACATAACACTCCATAAGGAATATTATATCTTCTCATGAAACATAGCAGTGAGATGCGATATCGCGTTTTAAGAAGCATAAGAACTCTATTGCTACGATACGTAGATATCTGCAAACACTATTTCCTAGCAAGGAAGTGTCGCATTTACATTCTTTTGAAGTGAATACGAGATATACATGACACTTCGCAATGAGTATTATATCTTATCATGAAACATAGGAATGTGATGCGATATCGCGTATTAAGAAGCACTAGAACTCTATTGCTACGATACGTAGGCATCTGCAAACAATATTTCCTAGCAAGGAAGTGTCGCACTTACATCCTCTTGAAGTGAATACGAGGTATACATAACACACCACAATGAATATTATATCTAATTACGAAACATAGAAATGAAATGCGACATTCGTTCTAAGAAGCATTAGAACTCTATTGCTACCATACGTTGACATCTGCAAACGCTATTTCCTAGCATGGAAGTGTCGCATTTACATTCTTTTGAAGTGAATACGAGGTATACATGACACTTCGCAATAAATATTATATCTTATCATGAAAGATAGGAATGAGATGCGATATCGCGTATTGAGAAGCATTAGATCTCTATTGCAAATATACGTTGACATCTGTAAACGCTATTTCCTTGCATGGATGTGTCGCATTTACATTCTTGTGATGTGAGTACGAGGTATACATGACACTCCACAATGAATATTATATCTTATTACGAAACAAGGAAATGAAATGCGACATCTCGTTTTAAGAAGCGTTAGAACTCTATCGCTACGATACGTTGACATCTGCAAACGCTATTTCCTAGCATGGAAGTTTCGCATTTACATTCTTGTGAAGTGAATATGAGATATACATGACACTTCGCAATGAATATTATATCTTATTACGAAACATGGAAATGAAATGCGACATCTCGTTTTAAGAAGCATTAGAACTCTATCGCTACGGTACGTAGACATCTGCAAACGCTATTTCCTAGCATGGAAGTTTCGCATTTACATTCTTTTGAAGTGAATACGAGGTATACATGACACTTCGCAATGAATATTACATCTTATCATGAAACATAGGAATGATTTGCGATATCTCGTTTTGAGAAGCATTAGAACGCTATTGCTAGGATACGTAGACATCTGCAAACGCTATATCCTAGCATGGAAGTTTAGTATTTACATTCTTTTGAAGTGAATACGAGATATACATGACACTTCGCAATTAATATTACATCTTATCATGAAGCATAGGAACTAGTTGCGATTTCGCGTTTTGAGAAGCATTAGAGATCTATTGCGACGATACGTAGACATCTGCAAACAATATTTCCTAGCAGGAAAGTGTCGCATTTACATTATTTTGAAGTGAATACGATGTATACATGACACTTCGCAATGAATATTATACCTTATCACGAAACATAGAAATGAGATGCGATATCGTGATTTAAGAAGCACTAGAACTTCATTGCTACGATACGTAGACATCTGCAAACAATATTTCCTAGCAGGGAAGTGTTGCACTTACATACTTTTGAAGTGAATACGAGGTATGCATAACATTACACAATGAATACTATATCTTATTACGGAACATAGAAATTAAGTACGACATCTCGTTTTAAGAAGCACTAGAACTCTATTGCTACGATACGTTGACACCTGCAAGCCCTATTTCCTAGCATGGAAGTGTCGAATTTACATTCTTTTGAAGTGAATACGAGGTATACATGACACTTCGCAATAAATATTATATCTTATCATGAAAGATAGAAGTGAGATGCGATATCGCGTATTAAGAAGCATTAGAACCCTATTTCTACGATACGTAGACATCTGCAAACGCTGCTTCCTAGCATGGAAGTGTCGCATTTACATTCTTTTGAAGTGAATACGAGGTATACATGACACTTCGCAATAAACATTATATCTTATCATGAAAGATAGAAGTGAGATGCGATATCGCATTTTAAGAAGCATTAGAACTCTATTGCTACGATACGTAGACATCTGCAAACGCTATTTCCTAGCATGGATGTTTCGCATTTACATTCTTGTGAAGTGAATATGAGATATACATGACACTTCGCAATGAATATTATATCTTATTACGAAACATGGAAATGAAATGCGACATCTCGTTTTAAGAAGCATTAGAACTCTATCGCTACGGTACGTAGACATCTGCAAACGCTATTTCCTAGCATGGAAGTTTCGCATTTACATTCTTTTGAAGTGAGTACGAGGTATACATGACACTTCGCAATGAATATTACATCTTATCATGAAACATAGGAATGAAATGCGACATCTCGTTTTAAGAAGCGTTAGTACTCTATTGTTGTGATACGTGGACATCTGCAAACAATATTTCCTAGCATGGAAGTGTCGCATTTACATTCTTGTGAAGTGAAATCGAGGTATACATGACACTTCGCAATGAATATTATATCTTCTCATGAAACATAGGAGTGAGTTGCGATATCGCGTTTTGAGAAGCATTAGAACTCTATTGCTAGGATACGTAGACATCTGCAAACGCTATTTCCTAGCATGGAAGTTTCGCATTTGCATTCTTTTGAAGTGAATACGAGATATACATGACACTTCGCAATTAATATTATATCTTATCATGAAACATAGGAATGAGTTGCGATTTCGCGTTTTGAGAAGCATTAGAGCTCTACTGCGACGATACGTAGACATCTGCAAACAATATTTCCTAGCAAGAAAGTGTCGCATTTACATTCTTTTGAAGTGAATACGATGAAACATGACACTTGGCAATGAATATTATACCTTGTCACGAAACATAGAAATGAGATGCGATATCGTGATTTAAGAAGCACTAGAACTTCATTGCTACGATACGTAGACACCTGCAAACAATATTTCCTAGCAAGGAAGTGTCACATTTACATTCTTTTGAAGTGAATACGAGGTATACATGACTCTTCGCAATGAGTATTATATCTTATAATGAAACATAGGAATGAGATGCGATATCGCGTATTGAGAAGCATTAGATCTCTATTGCTAATATACGTTGACATCTGCAAACACTATTTCCTTGCATGGATGTGTCGCATTTACATTCTTTTGATGTGAGTACGAGGTATACATGACACTCCACAATGAATATTATATCTTATTACGAAACATGGAAATGAAATGCGACATCTCGTTTTAAGAAGCATTAGAACTCTACCGCTACGATACGTAGACATCTGCAAACGCTATTTCCAAGCATGGAAGTTTCGCATTTACATTCCTTTGAAGTGAATACGAGCTATACATGACACTTCGCAATGAATATTACATCTTATCATGAAACATAGAAGTGAGATGCGATATCGCGTTTTAAGAAGAAATAGAACTCTATCGCTACGATACGTAGACATTTGCAAAAGCTATTTCCTAGCACGGATGTTTCGCATTTACATTCTTTTGAAGTGAATACGAGATATACATGACACTTCGCAATGAATATTATATCTTCTCATGAAACATAGGAATGAGTTGCGATATCGCGTATTGAGAAGCATTAGATCTCCATTGCTAATATACGTTGACATCTGCAAACGCTATTTCCTTGCATGGATGTGTCGCATTTACATTCTAGTGATGTGGGTACGAGGTATACATGACACTCCACAATGAATATTATATCTTATTACGAAACATGGAAATGAAATGCGACATCTCGTTTTAAGAAGCATTAGAACTCTATCGCTACGATACGTAGACATCTGCAAACGCTATTTCCTAGTATGGAAGTTTCGCATTTACATTCTTTTGAAGTGAATACGAGGTATACATGACACTTCGCAATGAATATTACATCTTATCATGAAACATAGACGTGATATGCGATATCGCGTTCTAAGAAGCAATAGAACTCTATCGCTACGATACGTAGACATCTGCAAACGCTATTTTCTAGCATGGAATTTTCGCATTTACATTCTTTTGAAGTGAATACGAGATATACATGAAACTTCGCAATGAATATTATATCTTATCATGAAACATAGGAATGATTTGCGATATCTCGTTTTGAGAAGCATTAGAACTCTATTGCTAGGATACGTAGACATCTGCAAACGCTATTTCCTAGCATGGAAGTGTCGCATTTACATTCTTTTGAAGTGAATACGAGGTATACATGACACTTCGCAATAAATATTGTATCTTATCATGCAAGATAGAAGTGAGATGCGATATCGCGTTTTAAGAAGCATTAGAACCCTATTGCTACGATACGTAGACATCTGCAAACGCTACTTCCTAGCATGGAAGTGTCGCATTCACATTATTTGAAGTGAATACGAGGTATACATGACACTTCGCAATAAATATTATATCTTATCATGAAAGATAGAAGTGAGATGCGATATCGCGTATTGAGAAGCATTAGATCTCTATTGCTAATATACGTTGCCATCTGCAAACGCTGTTTCCTGGCATGGAAGTGTCGCATTTACATTCTTTTGAAGTGAATACGAGGTATACATTACACTCTACCATGAATATTATATCTTATCACGAAACATAGATGTGACATGCGATATCGCGGTTTAAGAAGCGCTAGAACTCTGTTGCTACGATACGTAGACATGTGCAAACGCTACTTCCTAGCATGGAAGTGTCGCATTTACATTCTTTTGAAGTGAATACGAGGTATACATGACACTTCGCAATGAATATTATATCTTATCATGAAACATAGAAGTGAGATGCGATATCGCGATCTAAGAAGCATTAGAACCCTATTGCTACGATACGTAAACATCTGCAAACGCTACTTCCTAGCATGGAAGTGTCGCATTTACATTCTTTTGAAGTGAATACGAGATATACATGACACTTCGGAATGAATATTATATCTTATCATGAAACATAGAAGTGAGATGCGATATCGCGTTCTAAGAAGCATTAGAACTCTATAGCTACGATACGTAGACATCTGCAAACGCTATTTCCTAGCATGGAAGTGTCGCATTTACATTCTGTTGAAGTGAGTACGAGGTATACATAACACTCCATAATGAATATTATATCTTCTCATGAAGCATAGCAGTGAGATGCGATATCGCGTTTTAGGAAGCATTAGAACTCTATTGCTGCGATACGTAGACATCTGCAAACGCTATATCCTAGCATGGAAGTGTCGCATTTACATTCTTTTGAAGTGAGTACGAGGTATACATGACACATAGCAATGTATATTATATCTTCTCATGAAACATAGCAGTGAGATGCGATATCGCGTTTTAAGAAGCATTAGAACTCTATTGCTACGATACGTAGACATCTGCAAACAATATTTCCTAGCAAGTAAGTGTCGCATTTACATTCTTTTGAAGTGAATACGAGATATACTTGACACTTCGCAATGAGTATTATATCTTATCATGAAACATAGGAATGTGATGCAATATCGCGTATTAAGAAGCACTAGAACTCTATTGCTACGATACGTAGGCATCTGCAAACAATATTCCCTAGCAAGGAAGTGTCGCACTTACATCCTCTTGAAGTGAATACGAGGTAGACATAACACACCACAATGAATATTATATCTAATTACGAAACATAGAAATGAAATGCGACATCTCGTTCTAAGAAGCATTAGAACTCTATTGCTACGATACGTTGACATCTGCAAACGCTATTTCCTAGCATGGAAGTATCGCTATTACATTCTTTTGAAGTGAATCCGAGGTATACATGACACTTCGCAATAATTATTATATCTTATCATGAAAGATAGGAATGAGATGCGATATCGCGTATTGAGAAGCATTAGATCTCTATTGCAAATATACGTTGACATCTGCAAACGCTATTACCTTGTATGGATGTGTCGCATTTACATTCTTGTGATGTGAGTACGAGGTATACATGACACTCCACAATGAATATTATATCTTATTACGAAACATGGAAATGAAATGCGACATCTCGTTTTAAGAAGCATTAGAACTCTATCGCTACGGTACGTAGACATCTGCAAACGCTATTTCCTGGCATGGAAGTCTCGCATTTACATTCTTTTGAAGTGAATACGAGGTATACATGACACTTCGCAATGAATATTACATCTTATCATGAAACATAGAAGTGATATGCGATATCGCGTTCAAAGAAGCAATAGAACTCTATCGCCACGATACGTAGACATCTGCAAACGCTATTTCCTAGCATGGAAGTTTCGCATTTACATTCTTTTGAGGTGAATACGAGATATACATGACACTTCGCAATGAATATTATATCTTATCATGAAACATAGAAGTGAGATGCGATATCGCGTTCTAAGAAGCATTAGAACCCTATTGCTACGATACGTAGACACCTGCGAGCGCTATTTCCTAGCATGGAAGTGTCGCATTTACATTCCATTGAAGTGAATACGAGGTATGCATTACACTTCGCAATGGATATTTTATCATATCATGAAACATAGAAATGAGATGCGACATCTCGTTTTAAGTAGGATCAGAACTCTATTGCTACGATACGTAGACATCTGGAAACGCTATTTCCTAGCAAGGAAGTGTCGCATTTACATTCTTTTGAAGTGAATACCAGGTATACATGACACTTCGCAATGAATATTATATCTTATCTCGAAACATAGAAGTGAGATGCGAAATTGCGATTTAAGGAGCGTTAGAACTCTATTGCTACGATGGGTAGACATCTGCAAATGTTATTTCCAATCAAGCAAGTGTTGCATTTACATCCTTTGAAGTGAATACGAGGTATACATAACACTCCGCAATGAATATTATATCTTATCACGAAACATAGAAATGAAATGCGACATCTCGTTTCAAGTAGGATTACAACTCTATTGCTACGATACGTAGACATCTGCAAACGCTATTTCCTAGCATGGAAGTGTCTTATTTACATTCTATTGAAGTGAATACGAGGTATACATGACACTTCGCAATGAATATTATATCTTATCATGAAACATAGAAGTGAGATTCGATATCGCGTTCTAAGAAGTATTAGAACTCTATTGCTACGATACGTAGACATCTGCAAACGCTATTTGCTAGCATGGAAGTTTCGCATTTACATTCATTTGAAGTGAATACGAGGTATACATGACACTTCGCAATGAATATTATATCTTATCATGAAACATAGAAGTGAGATGCGATATCGCGTTCTAAGAAGCATTAGAACTCCATTGCGACGATACGTAGACATCTGCAAACGCTATTTCCTAGCATGGAAGGGTCGCATTTACATTCTTTTGAAGTGAGTACGAGGTATGCATGACACTTCGCAATGAATATTATATCTTGTCATGAAACATAGGAATGAGGTGCTATATCGCGTTTTGAGAAGCATTAGATCTCTATTGCCAATATACGTAGATATCTGCAAACTCTATTTCCTAGGAAGGAAATGTCGCATTTACAATCCATTGAAGTGAACACGAGGTATACATGACACTTCGCAATGAATATTATATCTTATCATAAAACATCGGAATGGGATGCGATATCGCGTTTTGAGAAGCACTAGAACTCTATTGCTTCGATACGTAGACATCTGAGAACGCTATTTCCTAGAGAGGAAGTGTCGCCTTTACATTCATTTGAAGTGTATGCGTGGTATACATGACACTTCGCAATGAACATTATATCTAATCATGAAACGTAGAATCGGGATTCGATATCGCGTTTTGAGAGGCACAAGAACTCTATTGCTACGATACGTAGACATCTGCAGACGATATTTCCTAGCAAGGAAGTGTTGCATTTACATTCTTTCGAAGTGAATACGAGGTATACCTGACACTTCGCAATGAATATTATGTCTTATCATGAAACATAGGAATGAGTTGCGATATCTCGTTTTAAGAAGCATTAGAACTCTATCGCTTTGATACGTAGACATCTGCCAACGCTATCTCCTAGAAACGAAATGTCGCATTTACATTCATTTGAAGTGCAGACGAGGAATACGAAACACTTCGCAATGAATATTATATCTTATCATGAAACACAGAAATGAGAAGCGATAACGCGCTTTTAGAAGCATTAGAGCTCTATTGCTTCGATACGTAGACATCTGCAAACGCTATTTCCTAGCAAGGAAGTGTCGCATTTACATTTTTTTGAAGTGAATACTAGGTATACATAACACTCCACAATGAATATTATATCCTACCATGAAACACAGAAATGAGATGCGATATCGCATTTTAAGAGGCATTAGAACTATATTGCTACGATACGTAGACACCTGCAGACGCTATTTCCTAGCAAGGAAGTGTCGCATTTACATTTTTTTGATGTAAATACTAGGTATACATAACACTCCACAATGAATATTATATCTTATCATGAAACATAGAAATGAGATGCGATATCGCGTTTTAAGAAGCGTTCGAACACCATTGCTTCGATACGTAGACATCTGCAAACGCTACTTCCTAGCAAGGAAGTGTCGCATTTATATCCTTTTGAGGTGAATACGAGGTATACATAACATTGCACAATGAATACTATATCTTATCATGAAACATAGAAATGATATGCGATATCGCGATATACGGTGCATTAGAACTCTATTGCTTCGATAGGTGGACATCTGCAAACGCTATTTCCTAGAAACAAAATGTCGCATTTACATTCATTTGAAGTGCAGACGGGGAATACATAACCCTTCGCAATGAATAATATATCTTATCATGAAACACAGAAATGCGATGCGATATCGCGTTTTTAGAAGCATTAGAACACTATTGCTACGATACGTAGACATCTGCAAACGCTATTTCCTAGCAAGCAATAGTCGCATTTACATTCTTTTAGAGTGAATACGAGGTATACATGACACTTCGCAATGAATGTTATATCTTATCACGAAACATATAAATGAGATGCGATATCGCGGTTTAAGTAGCATTAGAACTCTCTTTCTACGATACGTAGACATCTGCAAACCCTATTTCCTATCAAGCAGTAGTCGCATTTACATTCTTTTGAAGTGAATACGAGGTATACATGACACTTCGCAATGAATATTATATCTTATCACGAAACATATAAATGAGATGCGATATTGCGATTTATGTAGCATTAGAACTCTATTGCTACGATACGTAGTCATCTGCAAACGCTATTTCCCAGCAAGCATTAGTCGCATTTACTTTCTTTTGAATTGAAAACGAGGTGTACATGACACTTCGCAATGAATATTATATCTTATCATGAAACATAGAAGAGAGATGCGATATCGCGTTTTAAGAAGCATTAGAACTCTATGGCCTCGATGCGGAGACATCTGCAATCGCTATTTCCTAGCATGGAAGTGTGGCACTTACATTCTTTTGAAGTGAATAAGAGGTATACATGACACTTCGCAATGAATATTATATCTTATCACGAAACATATATATGAGATGCGATATCGCGATTTAAGTAGCATCAGAACTCTATTGCTACGATACGTAGACATCTGCAAACGCTATTTCCTAGCAAGCAATAGTCGCATTTACATTCTTTTGGAGTGAATACGAGGTATACATGACACTTCGCAATGATTATTATATCTTATCACGAAACATAGAAATGAGATGCGATATCGCGATTTAAGTAGCATTAAAACGCCATTGCTACGATACCTAGACATCTGAATACGCCATTTCCTAGCAAGCAATAGTTGCATTTACATTCTTTTAGAGTGAATACGAGGTATACATGACACTTCGCAATGATTATTATATCTTATCACGAAACATAGAAATGAGATGCGATATCGCGATTTAAGTAGCATTAAAACTCCATTGTTACGATACGCAGACATCTGAATAAGCCATTTCCTAGCAAGGAAGTGTCGCATTTACATTCGATTGGAGAGAATACGAGGTAAACATGACACTTCGCAATGAGTATTATATCTTATCATGAAACATGGGAGAGAGATGCGATATCGCGTTTTAAGAAGCATTAGAACACTATTGCTACGATACGTAGACATCTGCAAACCCTATTTCCTATCAAGCAGTAGTCGCATTTGCATTCTTTTGAAGTGAATACGAGGTATACATGACACTTCGCAATGAATATTATATCATATCATGAAACATAGAAGAGAGAAGCGATATCGCGATTTGAGTAGCATTAGAACTCTATTTCTACGATACGTAGACATCTGCAGACCCTATTTCCTAGCAAGCAGTAGTCGCATTTACTTTCTTTTGAAATGAATAAGAGGTATACATGACACTTCGCAATGAATATTATATCTTATCACGAGACATATAAATGAGATGCGATATCGCGATTTAAGTAGCATCAGAACTCTATTGCTACGATACGTAGACATCTGCAAACGCTATTTCCTAGCAAGCAATAGTCGCATTTACATTCTTTTGGAGTGAATACGAGTTTACATCACATTTCGCAATGAATATTATATCTTATCATCGAACATAGAAATGAGATGCGATATCGCGTTTTAAGAGGCGTTAGAACTCTATTGCTACGATACATAGACCTCTGCAAACGCTATTTCCTAGAAAGGAAGTGTCGCATTTACATTCTTGTGAAGTGAAATCGAGGTATACATGACACTTCGCAATGAATATTGTATTTTATCATGAAACATAGGAATGAGATGCTATATCGCGATTTGAGAAGCATTAGAACTCTATAGCTACGATACGTAGACATCTGCAAAGGCCATTTCCTAGCACGGAAGTGTCGCATTTACATTCTTTTGAAGTGAATACGAGATATACATGACACTTCGCAATGAATATTATATCTTCTCATGAAACATAGGAATGAGTTGCGATATCGCGTATTGAGAAGCATTAGAACTCTATAGCTACGATACGTAGACATCTGCAAAGGCCATTTCCTAGCATGGAAGGGTCGCATTTACATTCTTTTGAAGTGAGTACGAGGTATACATAACACTCCATAATGAATATTATATCTTATCATGAATCATAGCAGTGAGATGCGATATCGCGTTTTAAGAAGCATTAGAACTCTATTGCTACGATACGTAGACATCTGCAAAAGCTATTTCCTAGCATGGAAGTGTCGCATTTACATTCTTTTGAAGTGAATACGAGATATACATGACACTTCGCAATGAATACTATAGCTTATCATGAAACATAGGAATGAGGTGCTATATCGCGTTCTAAGAAGCATTAGAACTCCATTGCGACGATACGTAGACATCTGCAAACGCTATTTCCTAGCATGGAAGGGTCGCATTTACATTCTTTTGAAGTGAGTACGAGGTATGCATGACACTTCGCAATGAATATTATATCTTGTCATGAAACATAGGAATGAGGTGCTATATCGCGTTTTGAGAAGCATTAGATCTCTATTGCCAATATACGTAGATATCTGCAAACTCTATTTCCTAGGAAGGAAATGTCGCATTTACAATCCATTGAAGTGAACACGAGGTATACATGACACTTCGCAATGAATATTATATCTTATCATAAAACATCGGAATGGGATGCGATATCGCGTTTTGAGAAGCACTAGAACTCTATTGCTTCGATACGTAGACATCTGAGAACGCTATTTCCTAGAGAGGAAGTGTCGCCTTTACATTCATTTGAAGTGTATGCGTGGTATACATGACACTTCGCAATGAACATTATATCTAATCATGAAACGTAGAATCGGGATTCGATATCGCGTTTTGAGAGGCACAAGAACTCTATTGCTACGATACGTAGACATCTGCAGACGATATTTCCTAGCAAGGAAGTGTTGCATTTACATTCTTTCGAAGTGAATACGAGGTATACCTGACACTTCGCAATGAATATTATGTCTTATCATGAAACATAGGAATGAGTTGCGATATCTCGTTTTAAGAAGCATTAGAACTCTATCGCTTTGATACGTAGACATCTGCCAACGCTATCTCCTAGAAACGAAATGTCGCATTTACATTCATTTGAAGTGCAGACGAGGAATACGAAACACTTCGCAATGAATATTATATCTTATCATGAAACACAGAAATGAGATGCGATAACGCGCTTTTAGAAGCATTAGAGCTCTATTGCTTCGATACGTAGACATCTGCAAACGCTATTTCCTAGCAAGGAAGTGTCGCATTTACATTTTTTTGAAGTGAATACTAGGTATACATAACACTCCACAATGAATATTATATCCTACCATGAAACACAGAAATGAGATGCGATATCGCATTTTAAGAGGCATTAGAACTATATTGCTACGATACGTAGACACCTGCAGACGCTATTTCCTAGCAAGGAAGTGTCGCATTTACATTTTTTTGATGTAAATACTAGGTATACATAACACTCCACAATGAATATTATATCTTATCATGAAACATAGAAATGAGATGCGATATCGCGTTTTAAGAAGCGTTCGAACACCATTGCTTCGATACGTAGACATCTGCAAACGCTACTTCCTAGCAAGGAAGTGTCGCATTTATATCCTTTTGAGGTGAATACGAGGTATACATAACATTGCACAATGAATACTATATCTTATCATGAAACATAGAAATGATATGCGATATCGCGATATACGGTGCATTAGAACTCTATTGCTTCGATAGGTGGACATCTGCAAACGCTATTTCCTAGAAACAAAATGTCGCATTTACATTCATTTGAAGTGCAGACGGGGAATACATAACCCTTCGCAATGAATAATATATCTTATCATGAAACACAGAAATGCGATGCGATATCGCGTTTTTAGAAGCATTAGAACACTATTGCTACGATACGTAGACATCTGCAAACGCTATTTCCTAGCAAGCAATAGTCGCATTTACATTCTTTTAGAGTGAATACGAGGTATACATGACACTTCGCAATGAATGTTATATCTTATCACGAAACATATAAATGAGATGCGATATCGCGGTTTAAGTAGCATTAGAACTCTCTTTCTACGATACGTAGACATCTGCAAACCCTATTTCCTATCAAGCAGTAGTCGCATTTACATTCTTTTGAAGTGAATACGAGGTATACATGACACTTCGCAATGAATATTATATCTTATCACGAAACATATAAATGAGATGCGATATTGCGATTTATGTAGCATTAGAACTCTATTGCTACGATACGTAGTCATCTGCAAACGCTATTTCCCAGCAAGCATTAGTCGCATTTACTTTCTTTTGAATTGAAAACGAGGTGTACATGACACTTCGCAATGAATATTATATCTTATCATGAAACATAGAAGAGAGATGCGATATCGCGTTTTAAGAAGCATTAGAACTCTATGGCCTCGATGCGGAGACATCTGCAATCGCTATTTCCTAGCATGGAAGTGTGGCACTTACATTCTTTTGAAGTGAATAAGAGGTATACATGACACTTCGCAATGAATATTATATCTTATCACGAAACATATATATGAGATGCGATATCGCGATTTAAGTAGCATCAGAACTCTATTGCTACGATACGTAGACATCTGCAAACGCTATTTCCTAGCAAGCAATAGTCGCATTTACATTCTTTTGGAGTGAATACGAGGTATACATGACACTTCGCAATGATTATTATATCTTATCACGAAACATAGAAATGAGATGCGATATCGCGATTTAAGTAGCATTAAAACGCCATTGCTACGATACCTAGACATCTGAATACGCCATTTCCTAGCAAGCAATAGTTGCATTTACATTCTTTTAGAGTGAATACGAGGTATACATGACACTTCGCAATGATTATTATATCTTATCACGAAACATAGAAATGAGATGCGATATCGCGATTTAAGTAGCATTAAAACTCCATTGTTACGATACGCAGACATCTGAATAAGCCATTTCCTAGCAAGGAAGTGTCGCATTTACATTCGATTGGAGAGAATACGAGGTAAACATGACACTTCGCAATGAGTATTATATCTTATCATGAAACATGGGAGAGAGATGCGATATCGCGTTTTAAGAAGCATTAGAACACTATTGCTACGATACGTAGACATCTGCAAACCCTATTTCCTATCAAGCAGTAGTCGCATTTGCATTCTTTTGAAGTGAATACGAGGTATACATGACACTTCGCAATGAATATTATATCATATCATGAAACATAGAAGAGAGAAGCGATATCGCGATTTGAGTAGCATTAGAACTCTATTTCTACGATACGTAGACATCTGCAGACCCTATTTCCTAGCAAGCAGTAGTCGCATTTACTTTCTTTTGAAATGAATAAGAGGTATACATGACACTTCGCAATGAATATTATATCTTATCACGAGACATATAAATGAGATGCGATATCGCGATTTAAGTAGCATCAGAACTCTATTGCTACGATACGTAGACATCTGCAAACGCTATTTCCTAGCAAGCAATAGTCGCATTTACATTCTTTTGGAGTGAATACGAGTTTACATCACATTTCGCAATGAATATTATATCTTATCATCGAACATAGAAATGAGATGCGATATCGCGTTTTAAGAGGCGTTAGAACTCTATTGCTACGATACATAGACCTCTGCAAACGCTATTTCCTAGAAAGGAAGTGTCGCATTTACATTCTTGTGAAGTGAAATCGAGGTATACATGACACTTCGCAATGAATATTGTATTTTATCATGAAACATAGGAATGAGATGCTATATCGCGATTTGAGAAGCATTAGAACTCTATAGCTACGATACGTAGACATCTGCAAAGGCCATTTCCTAGCACGGAAGTGTCGCATTTACATTCTTTTGAAGTGAATACGAGATATACATGACACTTCGCAATGAATATTATATCTTCTCATGAAACATAGGAATGAGTTGCGATATCGCGTATTGAGAAGCATTAGAACTCTATAGCTACGATACGTAGACATCTGCAAAGGCCATTTCCTAGCATGGAAGGGTCGCATTTACATTCTTTTGAAGTGAGTACGAGGTATACATAACACTCCATAATGAATATTATATCTTATCATGAATCATAGCAGTGAGATGCGATATCGCGTTTTAAGAAGCATTAGAACTCTATTGCTACGATACGTAGACATCTGCAAAAGCTATTTCCTAGCATGGAAGTGTCGCATTTACATTCTTTTGAAGTGAATACGAGATATACATGACACTTCGCAATGAATATTATAGCTTATCATGAAACATAGGAATGAGGTGCTATATCGCGTTTTGAGAAGCATTAGAAAACTATTGCTATTATACGTAGACATCTGCAAACTCTATTTCCTAGCAAGGAAATTTCGCACTTACATGCCACTGAAGGGTATACGAGGTATACATAACATTACACAATGAATATTGTATCTTATTACGAAACATAGAAGTGAAATACGAAATCTCGTTTTAAGAAGCATTAGTACTCCATTGCTGTGATACGTAGACATCTGCAAACAATATTTCCCAGCAAGGAAGTGTCGCATTTACATTCTTTTGAAGTGAATACGAGGTATACATGGCACTTCGCAATGAATATTATACCTTATCATGAAACATAGAAGAGAGGTGCGATATCGCGTTTTAGGAAGCATTAAAACTCTATTGCTGCGATACGTAGACATCTGCAAACGCTATTTCCTAGCATGGAAGTGTCGCATTTACATTCTTTTGAAGTGAATACGAGATATGCATGACACTTCGCAATGAATATTATATCTTATCATGAAACATAGCAGTGAGATGCGATATCGCGTTTTATGAAGCATTAGAACTC
This sequence comes from Xylocopa sonorina, assembly GCF_050948175.1. NCBI lineage: Eukaryota > Metazoa > Arthropoda > Insecta > Hymenoptera > Apidae > Xylocopa > Xylocopa sonorina. Next base: position 83,022 of record NW_027490342.1, read on the forward strand.
TATTGCTACGATACGTAGACATCCGCAACCGCTATTTCCTAGCATGGAAGTGTAGCATTTACATTCTTTTGAAGTGAATACGAGATATACATGACACTTCGCAATGAATATTATAGCTTATCATGAAACATAGGAATGAGGTGCTATATCGCGTTTTGAGAAGCATTAGAACTCTATTGCTATTATACGTAGGCATCTGCAAACTCTATTTCCTAGCAAGGGAGTTTCGCACTTACATGCCACTGAAGTGTATACGAGGTATACATAACATTACACAATGAATATTATATCTTATTACGAAACATAGAAGTGAAATACGACATCTGGTTTTAAGAAGCATTAGTACTCTATTGCTGTGATACGTAGACATCTGCAAACAATATTTCCTAGCAAGGAAGTGTCGCATTTACATTCTTTTGAAGTGAATACGAGGTATACATGACACTTCGCAATGAATATTATACCTTATCATGAAACATAGAAGAGAGGTGCGATATCGCGTTTTAGGAAGCATTCAACTCTATTGCTGCGATACGTAGACATCTGCAAACGCTATTTCCTCGCATGGAAGTGTCGCATTTACATTATTTTGAAGTGAATACGAGATATACATGACACTTCGCAATGAATATTATATCTTATCATGAAACGTAGGAATGTGGTGCTATATCGCGTTTTGAGAAGCATTAGAACTCTATTGCTAATATGCGTAGACATCTGCAAACTCTATTTCCTAGCATGGAGATGTGGCACTTAAATTCCACTGAAGTGAATACGAGGTATACATAACATTACACCATGAGTATTATATCTTATTACGAAACATAGAAATGAAATACGACATCTCGTTTTAAGAAGCATTATTACTCTATTGCTGTGATACGTAGACATCTGCAAACAATATTTCCTAGCAAGGAAGTGTCGCATTTACATTCTTGTGAAGTGAAATCGAGGTATACATGACACTTCGCAATGAATATTATATTTTATCATGAAACATAGGAATGAGATGCTATATCGCGTTTTGAGAAGCATTAGAACTCTATAGCTACGATACGTAGACATCTGCAAAGGCTATTTCCTAGCATGGAAGGGTCGCATTTACATTCTTTTGAAGTGAGTACGAGGTATACATAACACTCCATAATAAATATTATATCTTCTCATGAAACATAGCAGTGAGATGCGATATCGCGTTTTAAGAAGCATTAGAACTCTATTGCTACGATACGTAGACATCTGCAAAAGCTATTTCCTAGCATGGAAGTGTCGCATTTACATTCATTTGAAGTGAATACGAGGTATACATGACACTTTCAATGAATATTATACCTTATCATGAAACATAGAAGAGAGATGCGATATCGCGTTCTAGGAAGCATTAGAACTCTATTGCTGCGATACGTAGACATCCGCAACCGCTATTTCCTAGCATGGAAGTGTCGCATTTACATTCTTTTGAAGTGAATACGAGATATACATGACACTTCGTAGTGAATATTATATCTTATCATGAAACATAGAAGTGAGATGCGATATCGCGTTCTAAGAAGCATTAGAACTCTATTGCTACGATACGTAGACATCTGCAAACGCTATTTCCTAGCATGGAAGTGTCTTATTTGCGTTCATTTGAAGTGAATACGAGGTATACATGACACTTCGCAATGAATATTATATCTTCTCATGAAACATAGCAGTGAGATGCGATATCGCGTTTTAAGAAGCATTAGAACTCTATTGCTACGATACGTAGACATCTGCAAACGCTATTTCCTAGCATGGAAGTGTCGCATTTACATTCATTTGAAGTGAATTCGAGGTATACATGACGCTTCGCAATGAATATTATATCTTATCATGAAACATAGTTGAGAGATGCGATATCGCGTTTTAGGAAGCATTGGAACTCTATTGCTGCGATACGTAGACATCTGCAAACGCTATTTCCTAGCATGGAAGTGTCACATTTACATTCTTTTGATGTGAATACGAGATATACATGACAATTCGCAATGAATATTATATCTTATCATGAAACATAGGAATGAGGTGCTATATCGAGTTTTGAGAAGCATTAGAACTCTATTGTTTATATACGTAGACATCTGCAAACTCTATTTCCTAGCAAGGAAATTTCGCACTTACATTCCACTGAAGTGAATACGGGGTATACATAAGATTACACAATGAATATTATATCTTATTACGAAACATAGAAATGAAATACGACATCTCGTTTTAAGAAGCATTAGTGCTCTATTGCTGTGATACGTAGACATCTGCAAACGCTATTTCCCAGCATGGAAGTGTCTTATTTACGTTCTTTTGAAGTGAATACGAGGTATACATGACACTTCGCAATGAATATTATATCTTCTCATGAAACATAGCAGTGAGATGCGATATCGCGTTTTAAGAAGCATTAGAACTCTATTGCTACGATACGTAGACATCTGCAAACGCTATTTCCTAGCAAGGATATTTCGCACTTACATTCCACTGAAGTGAATACGAGGTATACATAACATTACACAATGAATATTATATCTTAATACGGAGCATAGAAATGGAATACAACATCTCGTTTTAAGAAGCATTAGTACTCTATTGCTGTGATACGTAGACATCTGCAAACGCTATTTCCTAGCATGGAAGTGTGGCATTTACATTCATTTGAAGTGAATACGAGGTATACATGACACTTCGTAGTGAATATTATATCTTATCATGAAACATAGAAGTGAGATGCGATATCGCGTTCTAAGAAGCATTAGAACTCTATTGCTACGTTACGTAGACATCTGCAAACGCTATTTCCTAGCATGGAAGTGTCGCATTTACATTCATTTGAAGAGAATTCGAGGTATACATGACGCTTCGCAATGAATATTACACCTTATCGTGAAACATAGAAGAGGGATGCGATATCGCGTTTTAGGAAGCATTGGAACTCTATTGCTGCGATACGTAGACATCTGCAAACGCTATTTCCTAGCAAGGAAATTTCGTACTTACATTCCACTGAGGTGAATACGAGGTATACATAACATTACACAATGAATATTATATCTTATTACGGAACATAGAAATGAAATGCCGCATCTCGTTTTAAGACGCATTAGAACTCTATTGCTACGATACGTAGACATCTGCAAAGGCTATTTCCTAGCATGGAAGGGTCGCATTTACATTCTTTTGAAGTGAGTACGAGGTATACATAACACTCCATAATGAATATTATATCTTATCATGAAACATAGAAGAGAGATGCGATATCGCGTTTTAAGAAGCATTCGAACTCTATTGCTACGATACGTAGACATCTGCAAACGCTATTTCCTAGCATTGAAGTGTCACATTTACATTCATTTGAAGTGAGTACGAGGTATACATAACACTCCATAATGAATATTATATCTTATCATGAAACATAGCAGTGAGATGCGATATCGCGTTTTAGGAAGCATTAAGACCCTATTGCTGCGATACGTAGACATCTGCAAACAATATTTCCTAGCAAGGAAGTGTCGCATTTACATTCTTTTGAAGTGAATACGAGATATACATGACACATTGCAATGAATATTATAGCTTATCATGAAACATAGAAGTGTGATGCGATATCGCATTTTAAGAAGCATTAGAACCCTATTGCTACGATACGTAGACATCTGCAAACGCTATTTACTAGCATGGAAGTGTCGCATTTACTTTCTTTTGAAGTGAGTACGAGGTATACATATCACTCCATAATGAATATTATATCTTATCATGAAACATAGCAGTGAGATGCGATATCGCGTTTTAAGAAGCATTAGAACTCTATTGCTACGATACGTAGACATCTGCAAACGCTATTTCCTAGCATGGAAGTGTCGCATTTACATTCATTTGGAGTGAATACGAGGTATACATGACACTTCGCTATGAATATTATACCTTATCATGAATCATAGAAGAGTGATGCGATATCGCGTTTTAGGAAGCATTGGATCTCTATTGCTGCGATACGTAGACATCTGCAAACGCTATTTCCTAGCATGGAAGTGTGGCATTTACATTCATTTGAAGTGAATACGAGGTATACATGACACTTCGTAGTGAATATTATATCTTATCATGAAACATAGAAGTGAGATGCGATATCGCGTTCTAAGAAGCATTAGAACTCTATTGCTACGTTACGTAGACATCTGCAAACGCTATTTCCTAGCATGGAAGTGTCGCATTTACATTCATTTGAAGAGAATTCGAGGTATACATGACACTTCGCTATGAATATTATACCTTATCATGAATCATAGAAGAGTGATGCGATATCGCGTTTTAGGAAGCATTGGATCTCTATTGCTGCGATACGTAGACATCTGCAAACGCTATTTCCTAGCATGGAAGTGTGGCATTTACATTCATTTGAAGTGAATACGAGGTATACATGACACTTCGTAGTGAATATTATATCTTATCACGAAACATAGAAATGAGATGCGATATCGCGATTTAAGTAGCATTAAAACTCCATTGTTACGATACGCAGACATCTGAATAAGCCATTTCCTAGCAAGGAAGTGTCGCATTTACATTCGATTGGAGAGAATACGAGGTAAACATGACACTTCGCAATGAGTATTATATCTTATCATGAAACATGGGAGAGAGATGCGATGTCGCGTTTTAAGAAGCATTAGAACACTATTGCTACGATACGTAGACATCTGCAAACCCTATTTCCTATCAAGCAGTAGTCGCATTTGCATTCTTTTGAAGTGAATACGAGGTATACATGACACTTCGCAATGAATATTATATCATATCATGAAACATAGAAGAGAGAAGCGATATCGCGATTTGAGTAGCATTAGAACTCTATTTCTACGATACGTAGACATCTGCAGACCCTATTTCCTAGCAAGCAGTAGTCGCATTTACTTTCTTTTGAAATGAATAAGAGGTATACATGACACTTCGCAATGAATATTATATCTTATCACGAGACATATAAATGAGATGCGATATCGCGATTTAAGTAGCATCAGGACTCTATTGCTACGATACGTAGACATCTGCAAACGCTATTTCCTAGCAAGCAATAGTCGCATTTACATTCTTTTGGAGTGAATACGAGTTTACATCACATTTCGCAATGAATATTATATCTTATCATCGAACATAGAAATGAGATGCGATATCGCGTTTTAAGAGGCGTTAGAACTCTATTGCTACGATACATAGACCTCTGCAAACGCTATTTCCTAGAAAGGAAGTGTCGCATTTACATTCTTGTGAAGTGAAATCGAGGTATACATGACACTTCGCAATGAATATTGTATTTTATCATGAAACATAGGAATGAGATGCTATATCGCGATTTGAGAAGCATTAGAACTCTATAGCTACGATACGTAGACATCTGCAAAGGCCATTTCCTAGCACGGAAGTGTCGCATTTACATTCTTTTGAAGTGAATACGAGATATACATGACACTTCGCAATGAATATTATATCTTCTCATGAAACATAGGAATGAGTTGCGATATCGCGTTTTGAGAAGCATTAGAACTCTATAGCTACGATACGTAGACATCTGCAAAGGCTATTTCCTAGCATGGAAGGGTCGCATTTACATTCTTTTGAAGTGAGTACGAGGTATACATAACACTCCATAATAAATATTATATCTTCTCATGAAACATAGCAGTGAGATGCGATATCGCGTTTTAAGAAGCATTAGAACTCTATTGCTACGATACGTAGACATCTGCAAAAGCTATTTCCTAGCATGGAAGTGTCGCATTTACATTCATTTGAAGTGAATACGAGGTATACATGACACTTTCAATGAATATTATACCTTATCATGAAACATAGAAGAGAGATGCGATATCGCGTTCTAGGAAGCATTAGAACTCTATTGCTGCGATACGTAGACATCCGCAACCGCTATTTCCTAGCATGGAAGTGTCGCATTTACATTCTTTTGAAGTGAATACGAGATATACATGACACTTCGTAGTGAATATTATATCTTATCATGAAACATAGAAGTGAGATGCGATATCGCGTTCTAAGAAGCATTAGAACTCTATTGCTACGATACGTAGACATCTGCAAACGCTATTTCCTAGCATGGAAGTGTCTTATTTGCGTTCATTTGAAGTGAATACGAGGTATACATGACACTTCGCAATGAATATTATATCTTCTCATGAAACATAGCAGTGAGATGCGATATCGCGTTTTAAGAAGCATTAGAACTCTATTGCTACGATACGTAGACATCTGCAAACGCTATTTCCTAGCATGGAAGTGTCGCATTTACATTCATTTGAAGTGAATTCGAGGTATACATGACGCTTCGCAATGAATATTATATCTTATCATGAAACATAGTTGAGAGATGCGATATCGCGTTTTAGGAAGCATTGGAACTCTATTGCTGCGATACGTAGACATCTGCAAACGCTATTTCCTAGCATGGAAGTGTCACATTTACATTCTTTTGATGTGAATACGAGATATACATGACAATTCGCAATGAATATTATATCTTATCATGAAACATAGGAATGAGGTGCTATATCGAGTTTTGAGAAGCATTAGAACTCTATTGTTTATATACGTAGACATCTGCAAACTCTATTTCCTAGCAAGGAAATTTCGCACTTACATTCCACTGAAGTGAATACGGGGTATACATAAGATTACACAATGAATATTATATCTTATTACGAAACATAGAAATGAAATACGACATCTCGTTTTAAGAAGCATTAGTGCTCTATTGCTGTGATACGTAGACATCTGCAAACGCTATTTCCCAGCATGGAAGTGTCTTATTTACGTTCTTTTGAAGTGAATACGAGGTATACATGACACTTCGCAATGAATATTATATCTTCTCATGAAACATAGCAGTGAGATGCGATATCGCGTTTTAAGAAGCATTAGAACTCTATTGCTACGATACGTAGACATCTGCAAACAGTATTTCCTAGCAAGGATATTTCGCACTTACATTCCACTGAAGTGAATACGAGGTATACATAACATTACACAATGAATATTATATCTTAATACGGAGCATAGAAATGGAATACAACATCTCGTTTTAAGAAGCATTAGTACTCTATTGCTGTGATACGTAGACATCTGCAAACGCTATTTCCTAGCATGGAAGTGTGGCATTTACATTCATTTGAAGTGAATACGAGGTATACATGACACTTCGTAGTGAATATTATATCTTATCATGAAACATAGAAGTGAGATGCGATATCGCGTTCTAAGAAGCATTAGAACTCTATTGCTACGTTACGTAGACATCTGCAAACGCTATTTCCTAGCATGGAAGTGTCGCATTTACATTCATTTGAAGAGAATTCGAGGTATACATGACGCTTCGCAATGAATATTACACCTTATCGTGAAACATAGAAGAGGGATGCGATATCGCGTTTTAGGAAGCATTGGAACTCTATTGCTGCGATACGTAGACATCTGCAAACGCTATTTCCTAGCAAGGAAATTTCGTACTTACATTCCACTGAGGTGAATACGAGGTATACATAACATTACACAATGAATATTATATCTTATTACGGAACATAGAAATGAAATGCCGCATCTCGTTTTAAGACGCATTAGAACTCTATTGCTACGATACGTAGACATCTGCAAAGGCTATTTCCTAGCATGGAAGGGTCGCATTTACATTCTTTTGAAGTGAGTACGAGGTATACATAACACTCCATAATGAATATTATATCTTATCATGAAACATAGAAGAGAGATGCGATATCGCGTTTTAAGAAGCATTCGAACTCTATTGCTACGATACGTAGACATCTGCAAACGCTATTTCCTAGCATTGAAGTGTCACATTTACATTCATTTGAAGTGAGTACGAGGTATACATAACACTCCATAATGAATATTATATCTTATCATGAAACATAGCAGTGAGATGCGATATCGCGTTTTAGGAAGCATTAAGACCCTATTGCTGCGATACGTAGACATCTGCAAACAATATTTCCTAGCAAGGAAGTGTCGCATTTACATTCTTTTGAAGTGAATACGAGATATACATGACACATTGCAATGAATATTATAGCTTATCATGAAACATAGAAGTGTGATGCGATATCGCATTTTAAGAAGCATTAGAACCCTATTGCTACGATACGTAGACATCTGCAAACGCTATTTACTAGCATGGAAGTGTCGCATTTACTTTCTTTTGAAGTGAGTACGAGGTATACATATCACTCCATAATGAATATTATATCTTATCATGAAACATAGCAGTGAGATGCGATATCGCGTTTTAAGAAGCATTAGAACTCTATTGCTACGATACGTAGACGTCTGCAAACGCTATTTCCTAGCATGGAAGTGTCGCATTTACATTCATTTGGAGTGAATACGAGGTATACATGACACTTCGTAGTGAATATTATATCTTATCATGAAACATAGAAGTGAGATGCGATATCGCGTTCTAAGAAGCATTAGAACTCTATTGCTACGTTACGTAGACATCTGCAAACGCTATTTCCTAGCATGGAAGTGTCGCATTTACATTCATTTGAAGAGAATTCGAGGTATACATGACGCTTCGCAATGAATATTACACCTTATCGTGAAACATAGAAGAGGGATGCGATATCGCGTTTTAGGAAGCATTGGAACTCTATTGCTGCGATACGTAGACATCTGCAAACGCTATTTCCTAGCAAGGAAATTTCGTACTTACATTCCACTGAGGTGAATACGAGGTATACATAACATTACACAATGAATATTATATCTTATTACGGAACATAGAAATGAAATGCCGCATCTCGTTTTAAGACGCATTAGAACTCTATTGCTACGATACGTAGACATCTGCAAAGGCTATTTCCTAGCATGGAAGGGTCGCATTTACATTCTTTTGAAGTGAGTACGAGGTATACATAACACTCCATAATGAATATTATATCTTATCATGAAACATAGCAGTGAGATGCGATATCGCGTTTTAAGAAGCATTCGAACTCTATTGCTACGATACGTAGACATCTGCAAACGCTATTTCCTAGCATTGAAGTGTCACATTTACATTCATTTGAAGTGAGTACGAGGTATACATAACACTCCATAATGAATATTATATCTTATCATGAAACATAGCAGTGAGATGCGATATCGCGTTTTAGGAAGCATTAAGACCCTATTGCTGCGATACGTAGACATCTGCAAACAATATTTCCTAGCAAGGAAGTGTCGCATTTACATTCTTCTGAAGTGAATACGAGATATACATGACACATTGCAATGAATATTATAGCTTATCATGAAACATAGAAGTGTGATGCGATATCGCATTTTAAGAAGCATTAGAACCCTATTGCTACGATACGTAGACATCTGCAAACGCTATTTACTAGCATGGAAGTGTCGCATTTACTTTCTTTTGAAGTGAGTACGAGGTATACATATCACTCCATAATGAATATTATATCTTATCATGAAACATAGCAGTGAGATGCGATATCGCGTTTTAAGAAGCATTAGAACTCTATTGCTACGATACGTAGACATCTGCAAACGCTATTTCCTAGCATGGAAGTGTCGCATTTACATTCATTTGGAGTGAATACGAGGTATACATGACACTTCGCTATGAATATTATACCTTATCATGAATCATAGGAGAGTGATGCGATATCGCGTTTTAGGAAGCATTGGATCTCTATTGCTGCGATACGTAGACATCTGCAAACGCTATTTCCTAGCATGGAAGTGTCGCATTTACATTCTTTTGAAGTGAATACGAGGTATACATGACACTTCGCAATGAATATTATATCTTATCATGAAACATAGGGAAGATTAGCTATATCGCGTTCTGAGAAGCATTAGAACTCTATTGCTATTATACGTAGACATCTGCAAACTCTATTTCCTAGCAAGGAAATTTCGCACTTACATTTCACTGAAGTGAATACGAGGTATACATAACATTACACAATGAATATTATATCTTATTAAGAAACATAGAAGTGAAATACGACATCTCGTTTTAAGAAGCATTAGTACTCTATTGCTGTGATACGTAGACATCTGCAAACAATATTTCCTAGCAAGGAAGTGTCGCATTTACATTCTTTTTAAGTGAATACGATATATACATGACACTTTGCAATGAATATTATAGCTTATCATGAAACATAGGAATGAGGTGCTATATCGCGTTTTGAGAAGCATTAGAACTCTATTGCTAATATACGTAGACATCTGCAAACTCTATTTCCTAGCAAGGAAATTTCGCACTTACATTTCACTGAAGTGAATACGAGGTATACATAAGATTACACAATGAATATTATATCTTATTACGAAACATAGAAATGAAATACGACATCTCGTTTTAAGAAGCATTAGTGCTCTATTGCTGTGATACGTAGACATCTGCAAACGCTATTTCCTAGCATGGAAGTGTCTTATTTACGTTCTTCTGAAGTGAATACGAGGTATACATGACACTTCGCAATGAATATTATATCTTCTCATGAAACATAGCAGTGAGATGCGATATCGCGTTCTAAGAAGCATTAGAACTCTATTGCTACGATACGTAGACATCTGCAAAGGATATTTCTTAGCATGGAAGGGTCGCATTTACATTCTTTTGAAGTGAATACGAGATATGCATGACACTTCGCAATGAACATTATATCTTATCATGAAACATAGCAGTGAGATGCGATATCGCGTTTTAAGAAGCATTAGAACTCTATTGCTACGATACGTAGACATCTGCATACGCTATTTCCTAGCATGGAAGTGTCGCATTTACATTCGATAGAAGTGAATACGAGGTATACATGACACTTCGCACTGAATATTATATCTTATCATGAAACATAGCAGTGAGATGCGATATCGCGTTTTAAGAAGCATTAGAACTCTATTGCTACGATACGTAGACATCTGCAAACGCTATTTCCTAGCATGGAAGTGTCGCATTTACATTCATTTGAAGTGAATTCGAGGTATACATGACGCTTCGCAATGAATATTATATCTTATCATGAAACATAGTTGAGAGATGCGATATCGCGTTTTAGGAAGCATTGGAACTCTATTGCTAATATACGTAGACATCTGCAAACTCTATTTCCTAGCAAGGAAATTTCGCACTTACATTTCACTGAAGTGAATACGAGGTATACATAAGATTACACAATGAATATTATATCTTATTACGAAACATAGAAATGAAATACGACATCTCGTTTTAAGAAGCATTAGTGCTCTATTGCTGTGATACGTAGACATCTGCAAACGCTATTTCCTAGCATGGAAGTGTCTTATTTACGTTCTTCTGAAGTGAATACGAGGTATACATGACACTTCGCAATGAATATTATATCTTCTCATGAAACATAGCAGTGAGATGCGATATCGCGTTCTAAGAAGCATTAGAACTCTATTGCTACGATACGTAGACATCTGCAAAGGCTATTTCCTAGCATGGAAGGGTCGCATTTACATTCTTTTGAAGTGAATACGAGATATGCATGACACTTCGCAATGAACATTATATCTTATCATGAAACATAGCAGTGAGATGCGATATCGCGTTTTAAGAAGCATTAGAACTCTATTGCTACGATACGTAGACATCTGCAAACGCTATTTCCTAGCAAGGATATTTCGCACTTACATTCCACTGAAGTGAATACGAGGTATACATAACATTACACAATGAATATTATATCTTAATACGGAGCATAGAAATGGAATACAACATCTCGTTTTAAGAAGCATTAGTACTCTATTGCTGTGATACGTAGACATCTGCAAACGCTATTTCCTAGCATGGAAGTGTGGCATTTACATTCATTTGAAGTGAATACGAGGTATACATGACACTTCGTAGTGAATATTATATCTTATCATGAAACATAGAAGTGAGATGCGATATCGCGTTCTAAGAAGCATTAGAACTCTATTGCTACGTTACGTAGACATCTGCAAACGCTATTTCCTAGCATGGAAGTGTCGCATTTACATTCATTTGAAGAGAATTCGAGGTATACATGACGCTTCGCAATGAATATTACACCTTATCGTGAAACATAGAAGAGGGATGCGATATCGCGTTTTAGGAAGCATTGGAACTCTATTGCTGCGATACGTAGACATCTGCAAACGCTATTTCCTAGCAAGGAAATTTCGTACTTACATTCCACTGAGGTGAATACGAGGTATACATAACATTACACAATGAATATTATATCTTATTACGGAACATAGAAATGAAATGCCGCATCTCGTTTTAAGACGCATTAGAACTCTATTGCTACGATACGTAGACATCTGCAAAGGCTATTTCCTAGCATGGAAGGGTCGCATTTACATTCTTTTGAAGTGAGTACGAGGTATACATAACACTCCATAATGAATATTATATCTTATCATGAAACATAGCAGTGAGATGCGATATCGCGTTTTAAGAAGCATTCGAACTCTATTGCTACGATACGTAGACATCTGCAAACGCTATTTCCTAGCATTGAAGTGTCACATTTACATTCATTTGAAGTGAGTACGAGGTATACATAACACTCCATAATGAATATTATATCTTATCATGAAACATAGCAGTGAGATGCGATATCGCGTTTTAGGAAGCATTAAGACCCTATTGCTGCGATACGTAGACATCTGCAAACAATATTTCCTAGCAAGGAAGTGTCGCATTTACATTCTTTTGAAGTGAATACGAGATATACATGACACATTGCAATGAATATTATAGCTTATCATGAAACATAGAAGTGTGATGCGATATCGCATTTTAAGAAGCATTAGAACCCTGTTGCTACGATACGTAGACATCTGCAAACGCTATTTACTAGCATGGAAGTGTCGCATTTACTTTCTTTTGAAGTGAGTACGAGGTATACATATCACTCCATAATGAATATTATATCTTATCATGAAACATAGCAGTGAGATGCGATATCGCGTTTTAAGAAGCATTAGAACTCTATTGCTACGATACGTAGACATCTGCAAACGCTATTTCCTAGCATGGAAGTGTCGCATTTACATTCATTTGGAGTGAATACGAGGTATACATGACACTTCGCTATGAATATTATACCTTATCATGAATCATAGAAGAGTGATGCGATATCGCGTTTTAGGAAGCATTGGATCTCTATTGCTGCGATACGTAGACATCTGCAAACGCTATTTCCTAGCATGGAAGTGTCGCATTTACATTCTTTTGAAGTGAATACGAGGTATACATGACACTTCGCAATGAATATTATATCTTATCATGAAACATAGGGAAGATTAGCTATATCGCGTTCTGAGAAGCATTAGAACTCTATTGCTATTATACGTAGACATCTGCAAACTCTATTTCCTAGCAAGGAAATTTCGCACTTACATTTCACTGAAGTGAATACGAGGTATACATAACATTACACAATGAATATTATATCTTATTAAGAAACATAGAAGTGAAATACGACATCTCGTTTTAAGAAGCATTAGTACTCTATTGCTGTGATACGTAGACATCTGCAAACAATATTTCCTAGCAAGGAAGTGTCGCATTTACATTCTTTTTAAGTGAATACGATATATACATGACACTTTGCAATGAATATTATAGCTTATCATGAAACATAGGAATGAGGTGCTATATCGCGTTTTGAGAAGCATTAGAACTCTATTGCTAATATACGTAGACATCTGCAAACTCTATTTCCTAGCAAGGAAATTTCGCACTTACATTTCACTGAAGTGAATACGAGGTATACATAAGATTACACAATGAATATTATATCTTATTACGAAACATAGAAATGAAATACGACATCTCGTTTTAAGAAGCATTAGTGCTCTATTGCTGTGATACGTAGACATCTGCAAACGCTATTTCCTAGCATGGAAGTGTCTTATTTACGTTCTTCTGAAGTGAATACGAGGTATACATGACACTTCGCAATGAATATTATATCTTCTCATGAAACAGCAGTGAGATGCGATATCGCGATCTAAGAAGCATTAGAACTCTATTGCTGCGATACGTAGACATCTGCAAACGCTATTTCCTAGCATGGAAGAGTCGCATTTACATTCTTTTGAAGTGAATACGAGATATACATGACACTTCGCAATGAATATTATATCTTATCATGAAACATAGGAAAGAGTAGCTATATCGCGTTCTGAGAAGCATTAGAACTCTATTGCTATTATACGTAGACATCTGCAAACTCTATTTCCTAGCAAGGAAATTTCGCACTTACATTCCACTGAAGTGAATACGAGGTATACATAACATTACACAATGAATATTATATCTTATTAAGAAACATAGAAGTGAAATACGACGTCTCGTTTTATGAAGCATTAGTACTCTATTGCTGTGATACGTAGACATCTGCAAACAATATTTCCTAGCAAGGAAGTGCCGCATTTACATTCTTTTTAAGTGAATACGATATATACATGACACTTTGCAATGAATATTATAGCTTATCATGAAACATAGGAATGAGGTGCTATATCGCGTTTTGAGAAGCATTAGAACTCTATTGCTAATATACGTAGACATCTGCAAACGCTATTTCCTAGCATGGAAGTGTCTTGTTTACGTTCTTCTGAAGTGAATACGAGGTATACATGACACTTCGCAATGAATATTATATCTTCTCATGAAACATAGCAGTGAGATGCGATATCGCGTTCTAAGAAGCATTAGAACTCTATTGCTACGATACGTAGACATCTGCAAAGGCTATTTCCTAGCATGGAAGGGTCGCATTTACATTCTTTTGAAGTGAATACGAGATATGCATGACACTTCGCAATGAATATTATATATTATCATGAAACATAGCAGTGAGATGCGATATCGCGTTTTAAGAAGCATTAGAACTCTATTGCTACGGTACGTAGACTTCTGCAAACGCTATTTCCTAGCATGGAAGTGTCGCATTTACATTCCATAGAAGTGAATACGAAGTATACATGACACTTCGCACTGAATATTATATCTTATCATGAAACATAGCAGTGAGATGCGATATCGCATTGTAAGAAGCATTAGAACTCTATTGCTGCGATACGTAGACATCTGCAAACAATATTTCCTAGCAAGGAAGTGTCGCATTTACATTCTTTTTAAGTGAATACGATATATACATGACACTTTGCAATGAATATTATAGCTTATCATGAAACATAGGAATGAGGTGCTATATCGCGTTTTGAGAAGCATTAGAACTCTATTGCTAATATACGTAGACATCTGCAAGCTCTATTTCCTAGCAAGGAAATTTCGCACTTACATTTCACTGAAGTGAATACGAGGTATACATAAGATTACACAATGAATATTATATCTTATTACGAAACATAGAAATGAAATACGACATCTCGTTTTAAGAAGCATTAGTGCTCTATTGCTGTGATACGTAGACATCTGCAAACGCTATTTCCTAGCATGGAAGTGTCTTATTTACGTTCTTCTGAAGTGAATACAAGGTATACATGACACTTCGCAATGAATATTATATCTTCTCATGAAACATAGCAGTGAGATGCGATATCGCGTTCTAAGAAGCATTAGAACTCTATTGCTACGATACGTAGACATCTGCAAAGGATATTTCTTAGCATGGAAGGGTCGCATTTACATTCTTTTGAAGTGAATACGAGATATGCATGACACTTCGCAATGAACATTATATCTTATCATGAAACATAGCAGTGAGATGCGATATCGCGTTTTAAGAAGCATTAGAACTCTATTGCTACGATACGTAGACATCTGCATACGCTATTTCCTAGCATGGAAGTGTCGCATTTACATTCGATAGAAGTGAATACGAGGTATACATGACACTTCGCACTGAATATTATATCTTATCATGAAACATAGCAGTGAGATGCGATATCGCGTTTTAAGAAGCATTAGAACTCTATTGCTACGATACGTAGACATCTGCAAACAATATTTCCTAGCAAGGAAGTGTCGCATTTACATTCTTTTTAAGTGAATACGATATATACATGACACTTTGCAATGAATATTATAGCTTATCATGAAACATAGGAATGAGGTGCTATATCGCGTTTTGAGAAGCATTAGAACTCTATTGCTAATATAAGTAGACATCTGCAAACTCTATTTCCTAGCAAGGAAATTTCGCACTTACATTTCACTGAAGTGAATACGAGGTATACATAAGATTACACAATGAATATTATATCTTATTACGAAACATAGAAATGAAATACGACATCTCGTTTTAAGAAGCATTAGTGCTCTATTGCTGTGATACGTAGACATCTGCAAACGCTATTTCCTAGCATGGAAGTGTCTTATTTACGTTCTTCTGAAGTGAATACGAGGTATACATGACACTTCGCAATGAATATTATATCTTCTCATGAAACATAGCAGTGAGATGCGATATCGCGTTCTAGGAAGCATTAGAACTCTATTGCTACGATACGTAGACATCTGCAAAGGCTATTTCCTAGCATGGAAGGGTCGCATTTACATTCTTTTGAAGTGAATACGAGATATGCATGACACTTCGCAATGAACATTATATCTTATCATGAAACATAGCAGTGAGATGCGATATCGCGTTTTAAGAAGCATTAGAACTCTATTGCTACGATACGTAGACATCTGCATACGCTATTTCCTAGCATGGAAGTGTCGCATTTACATTCGATAGAAGTGAATACGAGGTATACATGACACGTCGCACTGAATATCATATCTTATCATGAAACATAGCAGTGAGATGCGATATCGCGTTTTAAGAAGCATTAGAACTCTATTGCTGCGATACGTAGACATCCGCAACCGCTATTTCCTAGCATGGAAGTGTCGCATTTACATTCTTTTGAAGTGAATACGAGATATACATGACACTTCGCAATGAATATTATATCTTATCATGAAACATAGGAATGAGATGCTATATCGCGTTTTGAGAAGCATTAGAACTCTATTGCTAATATGCGTAGACATCTGCAAACTCTATTTCCTAGCATGGACATGTGGCACTTACATTCCACTGAAGTGAATACGAGGTATACATAACATTACACAATGAGTATTATATCTTATTACGAAACATAGAAATGAAATACGACATCTCGTTTTAAGAAGCATTATTACTCTATTGCTGTGATACGTAGACATCTGCAAACAATATTTCCTAGCAAGGAAGTGTCGCATTTACATTCTTTTGAAGTGAATACGAGGTATACATGACACTTCGCAATGAATATTATACCTTATCATGAAACATAGAAGAGAGGTGCGATATCGCGTTTTAGGAAGCATTCAACTCTATTCCTGCGATACGTAGACATCTGCAAACGCTATTTCCTCGCATGGAAGTGTCGCATTTACATTCTTTTGAAGTGAATACGAGATATACATGACACTTCGCAATGAATATTATATCTTATCATGAAACATAGGAATGAGGTGCTATATCGCGTTTTGAGAAGCATTAGAACTCTATTGCTAATATGCGTAGACATCTGCAAACTCTATTTCCTAGCATGGACATGTGGCACTTACATTCCACTGAAGTGAATACGAGGTATACATAACATTACACAATGAGTATTATATCTTATTACGAAACATAGAAATGAAATACGACATCTCGTTTTAAGAAGCATTATTACTCTATTGCTGTGATACGTAGACATCTGCAAACAATATTTCCTAGCAAGGAAGTGTCGCATTTACATTCTTGTGAAGTGAAATCGAGGTATACATGACACTTCGCAATGAATATTATATTTTATCATGAAACATAGGAATGAGATGCTATATCGCGATTTGAGAAGCATTAGAACTCTATAGCTACGATACGTAGACATCTGCACACGCTATTTCCTAGCATGGAAGGGTCGCATTTACATTCTTTTGAAGTGAATACGAGATATGCATGACACTTCGCAATGAATATTATATCTTATCATGAAACATAGCAGTGAGAGGCGATATCGCGTTTTAAGAAGCATTAGAACTCTATTGCTACGATACGTAGACATCTGCAAACTCTATTTCCTAGCAAGGAAATTTCGCACTTACATTTCACTGAAGTGAATACGAGGTATACATAAGATTACACAATGAATATTATAGCTTATTACGAAACATAGAAATGAAATACGACATCTCGTTTTAAGAAGCATTAGTGCTCTATTGCTGTGATACGTAGACATCTGCAAACGCTATTTCCTAGCATGGAAGTGTCTTATTTACGTTCTTCTGAAGTGAATACGAGGTATACATGACACTTCGCAATGAATATTATATCTTCTCATGAAACATAGCAGTGAGATGCGATATCGCGTTCTAAGAAGCATTAGAACTCTATTGCTGCGATACGTAGACATCTGCAAACGCTATTTCCTAGCATGGAAGAGTCGCATTTACATTCTTTTGAAGCGAATACGAGATATACATGACACTTCGCAATGAATATTATATCTTATCATGAAACATAGGAAAGAGTAGCTATATCGCGTTTTGAGAAGCATTAGAACTCTATTGCTATTATACGTAGACATCTGCAAACTCTATTTCCTAGCAAGGAAATTTCGCACTTACATTCCACTGAAGTGAATACGAGGTATACATAACATTACACAATGAATATTATATCTTATTAAGAAACATAGAAGTGAAATACGACATCTCGTTTTAAGAAGCATTAGTACTCTATTGCTGTGATACGTAGACATCTGCAAACAATATTTCCTAGCAAGGAAGTGTCGCATTTACATTCTTTTTAAGTGAATACGATATATACATGACACTTCGCAATGAATATTATATCCTATCATGAAACATAGGAAAGAGTAGCTATATCGCGTTTTGAGAAGCATTAGAACTCTATTGCTATTATACGTAGACATCTGCAAACTCTATTTCCTAGCAAGGAAATTTCGCACTTACATTTCACTGAAGTGAATACGAGGTATACATAAGATTACACAATGAATATTATATCTTATTACGAAACATAGAAATGAAATACGACATCTCGTTTTAAGAAGCATTAGTGCTCTATTGCTGTGATACGTAGACATCTGCAAACGCTATTTCCTAGCATGGAAGTGTCTTATTTACGTTCTTCTGAAGTGAATACGAGGTATACATGACACTTCGCAATGAATATTATATCTTCTCATGAAACATAGCAGTGAGATGCGATATCGCGTTTTAAGAAGCATTAGAACTCTATTGCTGCGATACGTAGACATCCGCAACCGCTATTTCCTAGCATGGAAGTGTCGCATTTACATTCGATAGAAGTGAATACGAGGTATACATGACACGTCGCACTGAATATCATATCTTATCATGAAACATAGCAGTGAGATGCGATATCGCGTTTTAAGAAGCATTAGAACTCTATTGCTGCGATACGTAGACATCCGCAACCGCTATTTCCTAGCATGGAAGTGTCGCATTTACATTCTTTTGAAGTGAATACGAGATATACATGACACTTCGCAATGAATATTATATCTTATCATGAAACATAGGAATGAGGTGCTATATCGCGTTTTGAGAAGCATTAGAACTCTATTGCTAATATGCGTAGACATCTGCAAACGCTATTTCCTAGCATGGAAGTGTCTTGTTTACGTTCTTCTGAAGTGAATACGAGGTATACATGACACTTCGCAATGAATATTATATCTTCTCATGAAACATAGCAGTGAGATGCGATATCGCGTTCTAAGAAGCATTAGAACTCTATTGCTACGATACGTAGACATCTGCAAAGGCTATTTCCTAGCATGGAAGGGTCGCATTTACATTCTTTTGAAGTGAATACGAGATATGCGTGACACTTCGCAATGAATATTATATATTATCATGAAACATAGCCGTGTGATGCGATATCGCGTTTTAAGAAGCATTAGAACTCTATTGCTACGATACGTAGACATCTGCAAACGCTATTTCCTAGCATGGAAGTGTCGCATTTACATTCGATAGAAGTGAATACGAGATATACATGACACTTCGCAATGAATATTATATCTTATCATGAAACATAGGAAAGTGTAGCTATATCGCGTTTTGAGAAGCATTAGAACTCTATTGCTATTATACGTAGACATCTGCAAACTCTATTTCCTAGCAAGGAAGTGTCGCATTTGCATTCTTTTTAAGTGAATACGATATATACATGACACTTTGCAATGAATATTATAGCTTATCATGAAACATAGGAATGAGGTGCTATATCGCGTTTTGAGAAGCATCAGAACTCTATTGCTAATATACGTAGACATCTGCAAACTCTATTTCCTAGCAAGGAAATTTCGCACTTACATTTCACTGAAGTGAATACGAGGTATACATAAGATTACACAATGAATATTATATCTTATTACGAAACATAGAAATGAAATACGACATCTCGTTTTAAGAAGCATTAGTGCTCTATTGCTGTGATACGTAGGCATCTGCAAACGCTATTTCCTAGCATGGAAGTGTCTTATTTACGTTCTTCTGAAGTGAATACGAGGTATACATGACACTTCGCAATGAATATTATATCTTCTCATGAAACATAGCAGTGAGATGCGATATCGCGTTCTAAGAAGCATTAGAACCCTATTGCTGCGATACGTAGACATCTGCAAACGCTATTTCCTAGCATGGAAGAGTCGCATTTACATTCTTTTGAAGTGAATACGAGATATACATGACACTTCGCAATGAATATTATATCTTATCGTGAAACATAGGAAAGAGTAGCTATATCGCGTTTTGAGAAGCATTAGAACTCAATTGCTATTATACGTAGACATCTGCAAACTCTATTTCCTAGCAAGGAAATTTCGCACTTACATTCCACTGAAGTGAATACGAGGTGTACATAACATTACACAATGAATATTATATCTTATTAAGAAACATAGAAGTGAAATACGACATCTCGTTTTAAGAAGCATTAGTACTCTATTGCTGTGATACGTAGACATCTGCAAACAATATTTCCTAGCAAGGAAGTGTCGCATTTACATTCTTTTTAAGTGAATACGATATATACATGACACTTTGCAATGAATATTATAGCTTATCATGAAACATAGGAATGAGGTGCTATATCGCGTTTTGAGAAGCATTAGAACTCTATTGCTAATATACGTAGACATCTGCAAACTCTATTTCCTAGCAAGGAAATTTCGCACTTACATTTCACTGAAGTGAATACGAGGTATACATAAGATTACACAATGAATATTATATCTTATTACGAAACATAGAAATGAAATACGACATCTCGTTTTAAGAAGCATTAGTTCTCTATTGCTGTGATACGTAGACATCTGCAAACGCTATTTCCTAGCATGGAAGTGTCTTATTTACGTTCTTCTGAAGTGAATACGAGGTATACATAACACTTCGCAATGAATATTATATCTTCTCATGAAACATAGCAGTGAGATGCGATATCGCGTTCTAAGAAGCATTAGAACTCTATTGCTGCGATACGTAGACATCTGCAAACGCTATTTCCTAGCATGGAAGAGTCGCATTTACATTCTTTTGAAGTGAATACGAGATATACATGACACTTCGCAATGAATATTATATCTTATCATGAAACATAGGAAAGAGTAGCTATATCGCGTTTTAAGAAGCATTAGAACTCTATTGCTATTATACGTAGACATCTGCAAACTCTAATTCCTAGCAAGGAAATTTCGCACTTACATTCCACTGAAGTGAATACGAGGTATACATAACATTACACAATGAATATTATATCTTATTAAGAAACATAGAAGTGAAATACGACATCTCGTTTTAAGAAGCATTAGTACTGTATTGCTGTGATACGTAGACATCTGCAAACAATATTTCCTAGCAAGGAAGTGTCGCATTTACATTCTTTTTAAGTGAATACGATATATACATGACACTTTGCAATGAATATTATAGCTTATCATGAAACATAGGAATGAGGTGCTATATCGCGCTTTGAGAAGCATTAGAACTCTATTGCTAATATACGTAGACATCTGCAAACTCTATTTCCTAGCAAGGAAATTTCGCACTTACATTTCACTGAAGTGAATACGAGGTATACTTAAGATTACACAATGAATATTATATCTTATTACGAAACATAGAAATGAAATACGACATCTCGTTTTAAGAAGCATTAGTGCTCTATTGCAGTGATACTTAGACATCTGCAAACGCTATTTCCTAGCATGGAAGTGTCTTGTTTACGTTCTTCTGAAGTGAATACGAGGTATACATGACACTTCGCAATGAATATTATATCTTCTCATGAAACATAGCAGTGAGATGCGATATCGCGTTCTAAGAAGCATTAGAACTCTATTGCTACGATACGTAGACATCTGCAAAGGCTATTTCCTAGCATGGAAGGGTCGCATTTACATTCTTTTGAAGTGAATACGAGATATGCATGACACTTCGCAATGAATATTATATATTATCATGAAACATAGCAGTGAGATGCGATATCGCGTTTTAAGAAGCATTAGAACTCTATTGCTACGATACGTAGACATCTGCATACGCTATTTCCTAGCATGGAAGTGTCGCATTTACATTCGATAGAAGTGAATACGAGCTATACATGACACTTCGCACTGAATATTATATCTTATCATGAAACATAGCAGTGAGATGCGATATCGCGTTTTAAGAAGCATTAGAACTCTATTGCTGCGATACGTAGACATCTGCAAACAATATTTCCTAGCAAGGACGTGTCGCATTTACATTCTTTTTAAGTGAATACGATATATACATGACACTTTGCAATGAATATTATAGCTTATCATGAAACATAGGAATGAGGTGCTATATCGCGTTTTGAGAAGCATTAGAACTCTATTGCTAATATACGTAGACATCTGCAAACTCTATTTCCTAGCAAGGAAATTTCGCACTTACATTTCACTGAAGTGAATACGAGGTATACATAAGATTGCACAATGAATATTATATCTTATTACGAAACATAGAAATGAAATACGACATCTCGTTTTAAGAAGCATTAGTGATCTATTGCTGTGATACGTAGACATCTGCAAACGCTATTTCATAGCATGGAAGTGTCTTATTTACGTTCTTCTGAAGTGAATACGAGGTATACATGACACTTCGCAGTGAAAAATATATCTTCTCATGAAACATAGCAGTGAGATGCGATATCGCGTTCTAAGAAGCATTAGAACTCTATTGCTACGATACGTAGACATCTGCAAAGGCTATTTCCTAGCATGGAAGGGTCGCATTTACATTCTTTTGAAGTGAATACGAGATATGCATGACACTTCGCAATGAACATTGTATCTTATCATGAAACATAGCAGTGAGATGCGATATCGCGTTTTAAGAAGCATTAGAACTCTATTGCTACGATACTTAGACATCTGCATACGCTATTTCCTAGCATGGAAGTGTCGCATTTACATTCGATAGAAGTGAATACGAGGTATACATGACACTTCGCACTGAATATTATATCTTATCATGAAACATAGCAGTGAGATGCGATATCGCGTTTTAAGAAGCATTAGATCTCTATTGCTGCGATACGTAGACATCCGCAACCGCTATTTCCTAGCATGGAAGTGTCGCATTTACATTCTTTTGAAGTGAATACGAGATATACATGACACTTCGCAATGAATATTATATCTTATCATGAAACATAGGAATGAGGTGCTATATCGCGTTTTGAGAAGCATTAGAACTCTATTGCTAATATGCGTAGACATCTGCAAACTCTATTTCCTAGCATGGACATGTGGCACTTACATTCCACTGAAGTGAATACGAGGTATACATAACATTACACAATGAGTATTATATCTTATTACGAAACATAGAAATGAAATACGACATCTCGTTTTAAGAAGCATTATTACTCTATTGCTGTGATACGTAGACATCTGCAAACAATATTTCCTAGCAAGGAAGTGTCGCATTTACATTCTTTTGAAGTGAATACGAGGTATACATGACACTTCGCAATGAATATTATACCTTATCATGAAACATAGAAGAGAGGTGCGATATCGCGTTTTAGGAAGCATTCAACTCTATTGCTGCGATACGTAGACATCTGCAAACGCTATTTCCTCGCATGGAAGTGTCGCATTTACATTCTTTTGAAGTGAATACGAGATATACATGACACTTCGCAATGAATATTATATCTTATCATGAAACATAGGAATGAGGTGCTATATCGCGTTTTGAGAAGCATTAGAACTCTATTGCTAATATGCGTAGACATCTGCAAACTCTATTTCCTAGCATGGACATGTGGCACTTACATTCCACTGAAGTGAATACGAGGTATACATAACATTACACAATGAGTATTATATCTTATTACGAAACATAGATATGAAATACGACATCTCGTTTTAAGAAGCATTATTACTCTATTGCTGTGATACGTAGATATCTGCAAACAATATTTCCTAGCAAGGAAGTGTCGCATTTACATTCTTGTGAAGTGAATTCGAGGTATACATGACACTTCGCAATGAATATTATATTTTATCATGAAACATAGGAATGAGATGCTATATCGCGATTTGAGAAGCATTAGAACTCTATAGCTACGATACGTAGACATCTGCAAAGGCTATTTCCTAGCATGGAAGGGTCGCGTTTACATTCTTTTGAAGTGAATACGAGATATGCATGACACTTCGCAATGAATATTATATCTTATCATGAAACATAGCAGTGAGATGCGATATCGCGTTTTAAGAAGCATTAGAACTCTATTGCTACGATACGTAGACATCTGCAAACTCTATTTCCTAGCAAGGAAATTTCGCACTTACATTTCACTGAAGTGAATACGAGGTATACATAAGATTACACAATGAATATTATATCTTATTACGAAACATAGAAATGAAATACGACATCTCGTTTTAAGAAGCATTAGTGCTCTATTGCTGTGATACGTAGACATCTGCAAACGCTATTTCCTAGCATGGAAGTGTCTTATTTACATTCTTTTGAAGTGAATACGAGATATACATGACACTTCGCAATGAATATTATATCTTATCATGAAACATAGGAATGAGGTGCTATATCGCGTTTTGAGAGGCATTAGAACTCTATTGCTAATATGCGTAGACATCTGCAAACTCTATTTCCTAGCATGGACATGTGGCAATTACATTCCACTGAAGTGAATACGAGGTATACATAACATTACACAATGAGTATTATATCTTATTACGAAACATAGAAATGAAATACGACATCTCGTTTTAAGAAGCATTATTACTCTATTGCTGTGATACGTAGACATCTGCAAACAATATTTCCTAGCAAGGAAGTGTCGCATTTACATTCTTTTGAAGTGAATACGAGGTATACATGACACTTCGCAATGAATATTATACCTTATCATGAAACATAGAAGAGAGGTGCGATATCGCGTTTTAGGAAGCATTCAACTCTATTGCTGCGATACGTAGACATCTGCAAACGCTATTTCCTCGCATGGAAGTGTCGCATTTACATTCTTGTGAAGTGAATTCGAGGTATACATGACACTTCGCAATGAATATTATACCTTATCATGAAACATAGAAGAGAGATGCGATATCGCGTTTTAGGAAGCATTGGAACTCTATTGCTGCGATACGTAGACATCTGCAAACGCTATTTCCTAGCATGGAAGTGTCGCATTTACATGTTTTTGATGTGAATACGAGATATACATGACACATCGCAATGAATATTATATCTTCTCATGAAACATAGCAGTGAGATGCGATATCGCGTTTTAAGAAGCATTAGAACTCTATTGCTACGATACGTAGACATCTGCAAACGCTATTTCCTAGCAAGGAAATTTCGCACTTACATTCCACTGAAGTGAATACAAGGTATACATAACATTACACAATGAATATTATATCTTATTACGGAACATAGAAATGAAATACGACATCTCGTTTTAAGAAGCATTAGTACTCTATGGCTGTGATACGTAGACATCTGCAAACGCTATTTCCTAGCATGGAAGTGTCGCATTTACATTCTTTTGAAGTGAATACGAGGTATACATGACACTTCGCAATGAATATTATACCTTATCATGAAACATAGAAGAGAGGTGCGATATCGCGTTTTAGGAAGCATTCAACTCTATTGCTGCGATACGTAGACATCTGCAAACGCTATTTCCTCGCATGGAAGTGTCGCATTTACATTCTTGTGAAGTGAATTCGAGGTATACATGACACTTCGCAATGAATATTATACCTTATCATGAAACATAGAAGAGAGATGCGATATCGCGTTTTAGGAAGCATTGGAACTCTATTGCTGCGATACGTAGACATCTGCAAACGCTATTTCCTAGCATGGAAGTGTCGCATTTACATGTTTTTGATGTGAATACGAGATATACATGACACATCGCAATGAATATTATATCTTCTCATGAAACATAGCAGTGAGATGCGATATCGCGTTTTAAGAAGCATTAGAACTCTATTGCTACGATACGTAGACATCTGCAAACGCTATTTCCTAGCAAGGAAATTTCGCACTTACATTCCACTGAAGTGAATACAAGGTATACATAACATTACACAATGAATATTATATATTATTACGGAACATAGAAATGAAATACGACATCTCGTTTTAAGAAGCATTAGTACTCTATGGCTGTGATACGTAGACATCTGCAAACGCTATTTCCTAGCATGGAAGTGTCTTATTTACGTTCTTTTGAAGTGAATACGAGGTATACATAACACTTCGCAATGAATATTATATCTTATCATGAAACATAGGTGTGAGATGCGATATCGCGTTTTAAGAAGCATTAGAACTCTATTGCTACGATACGTAGACATCTGCAAAACGCTATTTCCTAGCATGGAAGTGTCGCATTTACATTCTTTTGAAGTGAATATGAGGTATACATGACACTTCGCAATGAATATTATATCTTATCATGAAACATAGAAGTGAGATGCGATATCGCGTTCTAAGAAGCATTAGAACTCTATTGCTACGACACGTAGACATCTGCACACGCTATTTCCTAGCATGGAAGTGTCTTATTTACGTTCTTTTGAAGTGAATACGAGGTATACATGACACTTCGCAATGAATATTATATCTTATCATGAAACATAGGAATGAGGTGCTATATCGCGTTTTGAGAAGCATTAGAGCTCTATTGCTACGATACGTAGACATCTGCAAACGCTATTTCCTAGCATGGAAGTGTCGCATATACATTCATGTGAAGTGAATACGAGGTATACATGACGCTTCTCAATGAATATTATACCTTATCATGAAACATAGAAGAGAGATGCGATATCGCGTTTTAGGAAGCATTGGAACTCTATTGCTGCGATACGTAGACATCTGCATCTGCTATTCCCTAGCATGGAAGTGTCGCATTTACATTCTTTTGAAGTGAATACGAGGTATACATGACACTTCGCAATGAATATTATATCTTATGAAACATAGCAGTGAGATGCGATATCGTGTTTTAAGAAGCATTAGTACTCTATTGCTACGATACGTATACATCTGCAAACGCTATTTCCTAGCATGGAAGTGTCGCATTTACATTCATTTGAAGTGAATACGAGGTATACATGACGCTTCGCAATGAATATTATACCTTATCATGAAACATAGAAGAGAGATGCGATATCGCGTTTTAGGAAGCATTGGAACTCTATTGCTGCGATACGTAGACATCTGCAAACGCTATTTCCTAGCATGGAAGTGTCGCATTTACATGTTTTTGATGTGAATACGAGATATACATGACACATCGCAATGAATATTATATCTTCTCATGAAACATAGCAGTGAGATGCGATATCGCGTTTTAAGAAGCATTAGAACTCTATTGCTACGATACGTAGACATCTGCAAACGCTATTTCCTAGCAAGGAAATTTCGCACTTACATTCCACTGAAGTGAATACAAGGTATACATAACATTACACAATGAATATTATATCTTATTACGGAACATAGAAATGAAATACGACATCTCGTTTTAAGAAGCATTAGTACTCTATGGCTGTGATACGTAGACATCTGCAAACGCTATTTCCTAGCATGGAAGTGTCTTATTTACGTTCTTTTGAAGTGAATACGAGGTATACATGACACTTCGCAATGAATATTATATCTTATCATGAAACATAGATGTGAGATGCGATATCGCGTTTTAAGAAGCATTAGAACTCTATTGCTACGATACGTAGACATCTGCAAAACGCTATTTCCTAGCATGGAAGTGTCGCATTTACATTCTTTTGAAGTGAATATGAGGTATACATGACACTTCGCAATGAATATTATATCTTATCATGAAACACAGAAGTGAGATGCGATATCGCGTTCTAAGAAGCATTAGAACTCTATTGCTACGATACGTAGACATCTGCACACGCTATTTCCTAGCATGGAAGTGTCTTATTTACGTTCTTTTGAAGTGAATACGAGATATACATGACACTTCGCAATGAATATTATATCTTATCATGAAACATAGGAATGAGGTGCTATATCGAGTTTTGAGAAGCATTAGAACTCTACTGCCTATATACGTAGACATCTGCAAACTCTATTTTCTAGCAAGGAAATTTCGCACTTACATTCCTCTGAAGTGAATACGAGGTATACATAACATTACACAATGACTGTTATATCTTATTACGAAACATAGAAATGAAATACGACATCTCGTTTTAAGAAGCATTAGTACTCTATTGCTATGATACGTAGACATCTGCGAACAATATTTCCTAGCAAGGAAGTGTCGCATTTACATTCATTTGAAGTGAATACGAGGTATACATGACACTTCGTAACGAATATTATACCTTATCATGAAACATAGAAGAGTGATGCGATATCGCGTTTTAGGAAGCATTGGAACTCTATTGCTGCGATACGTAGACATCTGCAAACGCTATTTCCTAGCATGGAAGTGTCTTATTTACGTTCTTTTGAAGTGAATACGAGGTATACATGACACTTCGCAATGAATATTATATCTTATCATGAAACATAGATGTGAGACGCGATATCGCGTTTTAAGAAGCATTAGAACTCTATTGCTACGATACGTAGACATCTGCAAAACGCTATTTCCTAGCATGGAAGTGTCGCATTTACATTCTTTTGAAGTGAATATGAGGTATACATGACACTTCGCAATGAATATTATATCTTGTCATGAAACACAGAAGTGAGATGCGATATCGCGTTCTAAGAAGCATTAGAACTCTATTGCTACGATACATAGACATCTGCACACGCTATTTCCTAGCATGGAAGTGTCTTATTTACGTTCTTTTGAAGTGAATACGAGATATACATGACACTTCGCAATGAATATTATATCTTATCATGAAACATAGGAATGAGGTGCTATATCGAGTTTTGAGAAGCATTAGAACTCTACTGCCTATATACGTAGACATCTGCAAACTCTATTTTCTAGCAAGGAAATTTCGCACTTACATTCCTCTGAAGTGAATACGAGGTATACATAACATTACACAATGACTATTATATCTTATTACGAAACATAGAAATGAAATACGACATCTCGTTTTAAGAAGCATTAGTACTCTATTGCTATGATACGTAGACATCTGCAAACAATATTTCCTAGCAAGGAAGTGTCGCATTTACATTCATTTGAAGTGAATACGAGGTATACATGACACTTCGTAACGAATATTATACCTTATCATGAAACATAGAAGAGTGATGCGATATCGCGTTTTAGGAAGCATTGGAACTCTATTGCTGCGATACGTAGACATCTGCAAACGTTATTTCCTAGCATGGAAGTGTCGCATTTACATTCTTTTGATGTGAATACGAGATATACATGACACTTCGCAATGAATATTATATCTTCTCATGAGACATAGCAGTGAGATGCGATATCGCGTTTTAAGAAGCATTAGAACTCTATTGCTGCGATACGTAGACATCTGCAAACAATATTTCCTAGCAAGGAAGTGTCGCATTTACATTCTTTTTAAGTGAATACGATATATACATGACACTTTGCAATGAATATTATAGCTTATCATGAAACATAGGAATGAGGTGCTATATCGCGTTTTGAGAAGCATTAGAACTCTATTGCTAATATACGTAGACATCTGCAAACTCTATTTCCTAGCAAGGAAATTTCGCACTTACATTTGACTGAAGTGAATACGAGGTATACATAAGATTGCACAATGAATATTATATCTTATTACGAAACATAGAAATGAAATACGACATCTCGTTTTAAGAAGCATTAGTGCTCTATTGCTGTGATACGTAGACATCTGCAAACGCTATTTCATAGCATGGAAGTGTCTTATTTACGTTCTTCTGAAGTGAATACGAGGTATACATGACACTTCGCAGTGAAAAATATATCTTCTCATGAAACATAGCAGTGAGATGCGATATCGCGTTCTAAGAAGCATTAGAACTCTATTGCTACGATACGTAGACATCTGCAAAGGCTATTTCCTAGCATGGAAGGGTCGCATTTACATTCTTTTGAAGTGAATACGAGATATGCATGACACTTCGCAATGAACATTATATCTTATCATGAAACATAGCAGTGAGATGCGATATCGCGTTTTAAGAAGCATTAGATCTCTATTGCTACGATACGTAGACATCTGCATACGCTATTTCCTAGCATGGAAGTGTCGCATTTACATTCGATAGAAGTGAATACGAGGTATACATGACACTTCGCACTGAATATTATATCTTATCATGAAACATAGCAGTGAGATGCGATATCGCGTTTTAAGAAGCATTAGATCTCTATTGCTGCGATACGTAGACATCCGCAACCGCTATTTCCTAGCATGGAAGTGTCGCATTTACATTCTTTTGAAGTGAATACGAGATATACATGACACTTCGCAATGAATATTATATCTTATCATGAAACATAGGAATGAGGTGCTATATCGCGTTTTGAGAAGCATTAGAACTCTATTGCTAATATGCGTAGACATCTGCAAACTCTATTTCCTAGCATGGACATGTGGCACTTACATTCCACTGAAGTGAATACGAGGTATACATAACATTACACAATGAGTATTATATCTTATTACGAAACATAGATATGAAATACGACATCTCGTTTTAAGAAGCATTATTACTCTATTGCTGTGATACGTAGATATCTGCAAACAATATTTCCTAGCAAGGAAGTGTCGCATTTACATTCTTGTGAAGTGAATTCGAGGTATACATGACACTTCGCAATGAATATTATATTTTATCATGAAACATAGGAATGAGATGCTATATCGCGATTTGAGAAGCATTAGAACTCTATAGCTACGATACGTAGACATCTGCAAAGGCTATTTCCTAGCATGGAAGGGTCGCGTTACATTCTTTTGAAGTGAATACGAGATATGCATGACACTTCGCAATGAATATTATATCTTATCATGAAACATAGCAGTGAGATGCGATATCGCGTTTTAAGAAGCATTAGAACTCTATTGCTACGATACGTAGACATCTGCACACGCTATTTCCTAGCATGGAAGTGTCTTATTTACGTTCTTTTGAAGTGAATACGAGGTATACATGACACTTCGCAATGAATATTATATCTTATCATGAAACGTAGGAATGAGGTGCTATATCGCGTTTTGAGAAGCATTAGAGCTCTATTGCTACGATACGTAGACATCTGCAAACGCTATTTCCTAGCATGGAAGTGTCGCATTTACATTCATTTGAAGTGAATACGAGGTATACATGACGCTTCGCAATGAATATTATACCTTATCATGAAACATAGAAGAGAGATGCGATATCGCGTTTTAGGAAGCATTGCAACTCTATTGCTGCAATACGTAGACATCTGCAACTGCTATTTCCTAGCATGGAAGTGTCGCATTTACATTCTTTTGATGTGAATACAAGATATACATGACACTTCGCAATGAATATTATATCTTATCATGAAACATAGGAATGAGGTGCTATATCGAGTTTTGAGAAGCATTAGAACTCTACTGCCTATACACGTAGACATCTGCAAACTCTATTTTCTTGCAAGGAAATTTCGCACTTACATTCCTCTGAAGTGAATACGAGGTATACATAACATTACACAATGTATATTATATCTTATTACGAAACATAGAAATGAAATACGACATCTCGTTTTAAGAAGCATTAGTACTCTATTGCTATGATACGTAGACATCTGCAAACAATATTTCCTAGCAAGGAAGTGTCGCATTTACATTCTTGTGAAGTGAGTACGAGGTATACATGACGCTTCGCAATGAATATTATACCTTCTCATGAACATAGAAGAGAGATGCGATATCGCGTTATAGGAAGCATTGGAACTCTATTGCTGCGATACGTAGACATCTGCAAACGCTATTTCCTAGCATGGAAGTGTCGCATTTACATTCTTTTGATGTGAATACGAGATATACATGACACTTCGCATTGAATATTATATCTTATCAGGAAACATAGAAGTGAGATGCGATATCGCGTTCTAAGAAGCACTAGAACTTTATTGCTACGATACGTAGACATCTGCAAACGCTATTTCCTAGCATGGAAGTGTCGCATTTACATTCTTTTGAAGTGAATACGAGGTACACATGACACTTCGCAATGAATATTATATCTTATCATGAAACATAGGAATGACGTGCTATATCGAGTTTTGAGAAGCATTAGAACTCTATTGCTACGATACGTAGACATCTGCAAACGCTATTTCCAAGCATTGAAGTGTCACATTTACATTCATTTGAAGTGAATACGAGGTATACTTGACACTTCGCAATGAATATTATATCTTATCATGAAACATAGCAGTGAGATGCGATATCGCGTTTTAAGAAGCATTAGTACTCTATTGCTACGATACGTAGACATCTGCAAACGCTATTTCCTAGCATGGAAGTGTCGCATTTACATTCATTTGAAGTGAATACGAGGTATACATGACACTTCGTAATGAATATTATACCTTATCATGAAACATAGAAGAGTGATGCGATATCGCGTTTTAGGAAGCATTGGAACTCTATTGCTGCGATACTTAGACATCTGCAAACGCTATTTCCTAGCATGGAAGTGTCGCATTTACATTCTTTTGATGTGAATACGAGATATACATGACACTTCGCAATGAATATTATATCTTATCATGAAACATAGCAGTGAGATGCGATATCGCGTTTTAAGAAGCATTAGAAATCTATTGCTACGATACGTAGACATCTGCAAACGCTATTTCCTAGCATGGAAGTGTCGCATTTACATCCATTGAAGTGAATACGAGGTATACATGACGCTTCGCAATGAATATTATACCTTATCATGAAACATAGGAGAGAGATGCGATATCGCGTTTTAGGAAGCATTGCAACTCTATTGCTGCAATACGTAGACATCTGCAACTGCTATTTCCTAGCATGGAAGTGTCGCATTTACATTCTTGTGAAGTGAATACGAGGTATACATGACGCTTCGCAATGAATATTATACCTTCTCATGAAACATAGAAGAGAGATGCGATATCGCGTTATAGGAAGCATTGGAACTCTATTGCTGCGATACGTAGACATCTGCAAACGCTATTTCCTAGCATGGAAGTGTCGCATTTACATTCTTTTGATGTGAATACGAGATATACATGACACTTCGCATTGAATATTATATCTTATCATGAAACATAGCAGTGAGATGCGATATCGCGTTTTAAGAAGCATTAGTACTCTATTGCTACGATACGTAGATATCTGCAAACGCTATTTCCTAGCATGGAAGTGTCGCATTTACATTCATTTGAAGTGAATACGAGGTATACATGACGCTTCGCAATGAATATTATACCTTATCATGAAACATAGAAGAGAGATGCGATATCGCGTTTTAGGAAGCATTGCAACTCTATTGCTGCAATACGTAGACATCTGCAACTGCTATTTCCTAGCATGGAAGTGTCGCATTTACATTCTTTTGATGTGAATACGAGATATACATGACACTTCGCAATGAATATTATACCTTCTCATGAAACATAGAAGAGAGATGCGATATCGCGTTATAGGAAGCATTGGAACTCTATTGCTGCGATACGTAGACATCTGCAAACGCTATTTCCTAGCATGGAAGTGTCGCATTTACATTCTTTTGATGTGAATACGAGATATACATGACACTTCGCATTGAATATTATATCTTATCAGGAAACATAGAAGTGAGATGCGATATCGCGTTCCAAGAAGCACTAGAACTTTATTGCTACGATACGTAGACATCTGCAAACGCTATTTCCTAGCATGGAAGTGTCGCATTTACATTCTTTTGAAGTGAATACGAGGTACACATGACACTTCGCAATGAATATTATATCTTATCATGAAACATAGGAATGAGGTGCTATATCGAGTTTTGAGAAGCATTAGAACTCTACTGCCTATACACGTAGACATCTGCAAACTCTATTTTCTTGCAAGGAAATTTCGCACTTACATTCCTCTGAAGTGAATACGAGGTATACATAACATTACACAATGTATATTATATCTTATTACGAAACATAGAAATGAAATACGACATCTCGTTTTAAGAAGCATTAGTACTCTATTGCTATGATACGTAGACATCTGCAAACAATATTTCCTAGCAAGGAAGTGTCGCATTTACATTCTTGTGAAGTGAGTACGAGGTATACATGACGCTTCGCAATGAATATTATACCTTCTCATGAAACATAGAAGAGAGATGCGATATCGCGTTATAGGAAGCATTGGAACTCTATTGCTGCGATACGTAGACATCTGCAAACGCTATTTCCTAGCATGGAAGTGTCGCATTTACATTCTTTTGATGTGAATACGAGATATACATGACACTTCGCATTGAATATTATATCTTATCAGGAAACATAGAAGTGAGATGCGATATCGCGTTCTAAGAAGCACTAGAACTTTATTGCTACGATACGTAGACATCTGCAAACGCTATTTCCTAGCATGGAAGTGTCGCATTTACATTCTTTTGAAGTGAATACGAGGTACACATGACACTTCGCAATGAATATTATATCTTATCATGAAACATAGGAATGACGTGCTATATCGAGTTTTGAGAAGCATTAGAACTCTATTGCTACGATACGTAGACATCTGCAAACGCTATTTCCAAGCATTGAAGTGTCACATTTACATTCATTTGAAGTGAATACGAGGTATACATGACACTTCGCAATGAATATTATATCTTATCATGAAACATAGCAGTGAGATGCGATATCGCGTTTTAAGAAGCATTAGTACTCTATTGCTACGATACGTAGACATCTGCAAACGCTATTTCCTAGCATGGAAGTGTCGCATTTACATTCATTTGAAGTGAATACGAGGTATACATGACACTTCGTAATGAATATTATACTTTATCATGAAACATAGAAGAGTGATGCGATATCTCGTTTTAGGAAGCACAGGAACTCTATTGCTGCGATAGGTAGACATCTGCAAACGCTATTTCCTAGCATGGAAGTGTCGCATTTACATTCTTTTGATGTGAATACGAGATATACAGGACACTTCGCAATGAGTATTATATCTTCTAATGAAACATAGCAGTGAGATGCGATATCGCGTTTTAAGAAGCATTAGAAATCTATTGCTACGATACGTAGACATCTGCAAACGCTATTTCCTAGCATGGAAGTGTCGCATTTACATGTTTTTGATGTGAATACGAGATATACATGACACTTCGCAATGAATATTATATCTTCTCATGAAACATAGCAGTGAGATGCGATATCGCGTTTCAAGAAGCATTAGAACTCTATTGCTACGATACGTAGGCATCTGCAAACGCTATTTCCTAGCAAGGAAATTTCGCACTTACATTCCACTGAAGTGAATACAAGGTATACATAACATTACACAATGAATATTATATCTTATTACGGAACATAGAAATGAAATACGACATCTCGTTTTAGGAAGCATTAGTACTCTATTGCTGTGATACGTAGACATCTGCAAACGCTATTTCCTAGCATGGAAGTGTCTTATTTACGTTCTTTTGAAGTGAATACGAGGTATACATGACACTTCGCAATGAATATTATATCTTATCATGAAACATAGGAATGAGGTGCTATATCGCGTTTTGAGAAGCATTAGAACTCTATTGCTACGATACGTAGACATCTGCAAACGCTATTTCCTAGCATGGAAGTGTCGCGTTTACATTCTTTTGAAGTGAATACGAGGTATACATGACACTTCGCAATGAATATTATATCTTATCGTGAAACATAGAAGTGAGATGCGATATCGCGTTCTAAGAAGCACTAGAACTCTATTGCTACGATACGTAGACATCTGCAAACGCTATTTCCTAGCATGGAAGTGTCGCATTTACATTCATTTGAAGTGAATACGAGGTATGCATGACGCTTCGCAATGAATATTATACCTTATCATGAAACATAGAAGAGAAATGCGATATCGCGTTTTAAGAAGCATTAGAACTCTATTGCTACGATACGTAGACATCTGCAAACGCTATTTCCAAGCATTGAAGTGTCACATTTACATTCATTTGAAGTGAATACGAGGTATACATGACACTTCGCAATGAATATTATATCTTATCATGAAACATAGCAGTGAGATGCGATATCGCGTTTTAAGAAGCATTAGTACTCTATTGCTACGATACGTAGACATCTGCAAACGCTATTTCCTAGCATGGAAGTGTCGCATTTACATTCATTTGAAGTGAATACGAGGTATACATGACACTTCGTAATGAATATTATACCTTATCATGAAACATAGAAGAGTGATGCGATATCGCGTTTTAGGAAGCATTGGAACTCTATTGCTGCGATACTTAGACATCTGCAAACGCTATTTCCTAGCATGGAAGTGTCGCATTTACATTCTTTTGAAGTGAATACGAGATATACATGACACTTCGCAATGAATATTATATCTTCTAATGAAACATAGCAGTGAGATGCGATATCGCGTTTTAAGAAGCATTAGAAATCTATTGCTACGATACGTAGACATCTGCAAACGCTATTTCCTAGCATGGAAGTGTCGCATTTACATTCATTTGAAGTGAATACGAGGTATACATGACGCTTCGCAATGAATATTATACCTTATCATGAAACATAGAAGAGAGATGCGATATCGCGTTTTAGGAAGCATTGGAACTCTATTGCTGCGATACGTAGACATCTGCAAACGCTATTTCCTAGCACGGAAGTGTCGCATTTACATGTTTTTGATGTGAATACGAGATATACATGACACTTCGCAATGAATATTATATCTTCTCATGAAACATAGCAGTGAGATGCGATATCGCGTTTTAAGAAGCATTAGAAATCTATTGCTACGATACGTAGACATCTGCAAACGCTATTTCCTAGCATGGAAGTGTCGCATTTACATTCTTTTGATGTGAATACGAGATATACATGACACTTCGCAATGAATATTATATCTTATCATGAAACATAGGAATGAGGTGCTATATCGCGTTTTGAGAAGCATTAGAACTCTATTGCTACGATACGTAGACATCTGCAAACGCTATTTCCTAGCATGGAAGTGTCGCATTTACATTCTTTTGAAGTGAATACGAGGTATACATGACACTTCGCAATGAATATTATATCTTATCATGAAACATAGAAGTGAGATGCGATATCGCGTTCTAAGAAGCACTAGAACTCTATTGCTACGATACGTAGACATCTGCAAACGCTATTTCCTAGGATGGAAGGGTCGCATTTACTTTCTTTTGAAGTGAGTACGAGGTATACATAACACTCCATAATGAATATTATATCTTCTCATGAAACATAGCAGTGAGATGCGATATCGCGTTTTAAGAAGCATTAGAACTCTATTGCTACGATACGTGGACATCTGCAAACGCTACTTCCTAGCATTGAAGTGTCACATTTACATTCATTTGAAGTGAATACGAGGTATACATGACACTTCGCAATGAATATTATATCTTATCATGAAACATAGCAGTGAGATGCGATATCGCGTTTTAAGAAGCATTAGATCTCTATTGCTGCGATACGTAGACATCCGCAACCGCTATTTCCTAGCATGGAAGTGTCGCATTTACATTCTTTTGAAGTGAATACGAGATATACATGACACTTCGCAATGAATATTATATCTTATCATGAAACATAGGAATGAGGTGCTATATCGCGTTTTGAGAAGCATTAGAACTCTATTGCTAATATGCGTAGACATCTGCAAACTCTATTTCCTAGCATGGACATGTGGCACTTACATTCCACTGAAGTGAATACGAGGTATACATAACATTACACAATGAGTATTATATCTTATTACGAAACATAGATATGAAATACGACATCTCGTTTTAAGAAGCATTATTACTCTATTGCTGTGATACGTAGATATCTGCAAACAATATTTCCTAGCAAGGAAGTGTCGCATTTACATTCTTGTGAAGTGAATTCGAGGTATACATGACACTTCGCAATGAATATTATATTTTATCATGAAACATAGGAATGAGATGCTATATCGCGATTTGAGAAGCATTAGAACTCTATAGCTACGATACGTAGACATCTGCAAAGGCTATTTCCTAGCATGGAAGGGTCGCGTTTACATTCTTTTGAAGTGAATACGAGATATGCATGACACTTCGCAATGAATATTATATCTTATCATGAAACATAGCAGTGAGATGCGATATCGCGTTTTAAGAAGCATTAGAACTCTATTGCTACGATACGTAGACATCTGCAAACTCTATTTCCTAGCAAGGAAATTTCGCACTTACATTTCACTGAAGTGAATACGAGGTATACATAAGATTACACAATGAATATTATATCTTATTACGAAACATAGAAATGAAATACGACATCTCGTTTTAAGAAGCATTAGTGCTCTATTGCTGTGATACGTAGACATCTGCAAACGCTATTTCCTAGCATGGAAGTGTCTTATTTACATTCTTTTGAAGTGAATACGAGATATACACGACACTTCGCAATGAATATTATATCTTATCATGAAACATAGGAATGAGGTGCTATATCGCGTTTTGAGAAGCATTAGAGCTCTATTGCTACGATACGTAGACATCTGCAAACGCTATTTCCTAGCATGGAAGTGTCGCATATACATTCATGTGAAGTGAATACGAGGTATACATGACGCTTCTCAATGAATATTATACTTTATCATGAAACATAGAAGAGAGATGCGATATCGCGTTTTAGGAAGCATTGGAACTCTATTGCTGCGATACGTAGACATCTGCAACTGCTATTCCCTAGCATGGAAGTGTCGTATTTACATTCTTTTGAAGTGAATACGAGGTATACATGACACTTCGCAATGAATATTATATCTTATGAAACATAGCAGTGAGATGCGATATCGTGTTTTAAGAAGCATTAGTACTCTATTGCTACGATACGTATACATCTGCAAACGCTATTTCCTAGCATGGAAGTGTCGCATTTACATTCTTTTGATGTGAATACGAGATATACATGACACTTCGCAATGAATATTATATCTTCTCATGAGACATAGCAGTGAGATGCGATATCGCGTTTTAAGAAGCATTAGAACTCTATTGCTACGATACGTAGACATCTGCAAACGCTATTTCCTAGCAAGGAAATTTCGCACTTACATTCCACTGAAGTGAATACAAGGTATACATAACATTACACAATGAATATTATATCTTATTACGGAACATAGAAATGAAATACGACATCTCGTTTTAAGAAGCATTAGTACTCTATGGCTGTGATACGTAGACATCTGCAAACGCTATTTCCTAGCATGGAAGTGTCTTACTTACGTTCTTTTGAAGTGAATACGAGGTATACATGACACTTCGCAATGAATATTATATCTTATCATGAAACATAGATGTGAGATGCGATATCGCGTTTTAAGAAGCATTAGAACTCTATTGCTACGATACGTAGACATCTGCAAAACGCTATTTCCTAGCATGGAAGTGTCGCATTTACATTCTTTTGAAGTGAATACGAGGTATACATGACACTTCGCAATGAATATTATATCTTATCATGAAACATAGAAGTGAGATGCGATATCGCGTTCTAAGTAGCATTAGAACTCTAATGCTACGACACGTAGACATCTGCACACGCTATTTCCTAGCATGGAAGTGTCTTATTTACGTTCTTTTGAAGTGAATACGAGGTATACATGACACTTCGCAATGAATATTATATCTTATCATGAAACATAGGAATGAGGTGCTATATCGCGTTTTGAGAAGCATTAGAGCTCTATTGCTACGATACGTAGACATCTGCAAACGCTATTTCCTAGCATGGAAGTGTCGCATATACATTCATGTGAAGTGAATACGAGGTATACATGACGCTTCTCAATGAATATTATACTTTATCATGAAACATAGAAGAGAGATGCGATATCGCGTTTTAGGAAGCATTGGAACTCTATTGCTACGATACGTAGACATCTGCAAACGCTATTTCCTAGCATGGAAGTGTCTTATTTACGTTCTTTTGAAGTGAATACGAGGTATACATAACACTTCGCAATGAATATTATATCTTATCATGAAACATAGATGTGAGATGCGATATCGCGTTTTAAGAAGCATTAGAACTCTATTGCTACGATACGTAGACATCTGCAAAACGCTATTTCCTAGCATGGAAGTGTCGCATTTACATTCTTTTGAAGTGAATATGAGGTATACATGACACTTCGCAATGAATATTATATCTTATCATGAAACACAGAAGTGAGATGCGATATCGCGTTCTAAGAAGCATTAGAACTCTATTGCTACGATACGTAGACATCTGCACACGCTATTTCCTAGCATGGAAGTGTCTTATTTACGTTCTTTTGAAGTGAATACGAGATATACATGACACTTCGCAATGAATATTATATCTTATCATGAAACATAGGAATGAGGTGCTATATCGAGTTTTGAGAAGCATTAGAACTCTACTGCCTATATACGTAGACATCTGCAAACTCTATTTTCTAGCAAGGAAATTTCGCACTTACATTCCTCTGAAGTGAATACGAGGTATACATAACATTACACAATGACTATTATATCTTATTACGAAACATAGAAATGAAATACGACATCTCGTTTTAAGAAGCATTAGTACTCTATTGCTATGATACGTAGACATCTGCAAACAATATTTCCTAGCAAGGAAGTGTCGCATTTACATTCTTGTGAAGTGAATACGAGGTATACATGACGCTTCGCAATGAATATTATACCTTCTCATGAAACATAGAAGAGAGATGCGATATCGCGTTTTAGGAAGCATTGGAACTCTATTGCTGCGATACGTAGACATCTGCAAACGCTATTTCCTAGCATGGAAGTGTCGCATTTACATTCTTTTGATGTGAATACGAGATATACATGACACTTCGCAATGAATATTATATCTTATCGTGAAACATAGAAGTGAGATGCGATATCGCGTTCTAAGAAGCACTAGAACTCTATTGCTACGATACGTAGACATCTGCAAACGCAATTTTCCTAGCATGGAAGTGTCGCATTTACATTCATTTGAAGTGATTACGTGGTATACATGACACTTCGTAATGAATATTTTACCTTATCATGAAACATAGAAGAGTGATGCGATATCGCGTTTTAGGAAGCATTGGATCTCTATTGCTGCGATACGTAGACATCTGCAAACGCTATTTCCTAGCATGGAAGTGTCGCATTTACATTCTTTTGAAGTGAATACGAGGTATACATGACACTTCGCAATGAATATTATATCTTATCATGAAACATAGGAATGAGGTGCTATATCGAGTTTTGAGAAGCATTAGAACTCTATTGCTACGATACGTAGACATCTGCAAACGCTATTTCCTAGCATGGAAGTGTCGCATTTACATTCTTTTGAAGTGAATACGAGGTATACATGACACTTCGCAATGAATATTACATCTTATCATGAAACATAGGAATGAGTTGCGACATCTCGTTTTAAGAAGCATTAGAACTCTATTGCTACGATACGCAGACATCTGCAAACGCTATTTCCTAGCATGGAAGTGTCGCATTTACATTCATTTGAAGTGAATACGAGGTATACATGACACTTCGAAATGAATATTATACCTTATCATGAAACATAGAAGAGTGATGCGATATCGCGTTTTAGGAAGCATTGGAACTCTATTGCTGCGATACTTAGACACCTGCAAACGCTATTTCCTAGCATGGAAGTGTCGCATTTACATTCATTTGAAGTGAATACGAGGTATACATGACACTTCGTAATGAATATTATACCTTATCATGAAACATAGAAGAGTGATGCGATATCGCGTTTTAGGAAGCATTGGAACTCTATTGCTGCGATACTTAGACATCTGCAAACGCTATTTCCTAGCATGGAAGTGTCTTATTTACATTCTTTTGATGTGAATACGAGATATACATGACACTTCGCAATGAATATTATATCTTCTAATGAAACATAGCAGTGAGATGCGATATCGCGTTTTAAGAAGAATTAGAAATCTATTGCTACGATACGTAGACATCTGCAAACGCTATTTCCTAGCATGGAAGTGTCGCATTTACATTCATTTGAAGTGAATACGAGGTATACATGACGCTTCGCAATGAATATTATACCTTATCATGAAACATAGAAGAGAGATGCGATATCGCGTTTTAGGAAGCATTGGAACTCTATTGCTGCGATACGTAGACATCTGCAAACGCTGTTTCCTTAGCATGGAAGTGTCGCATTTACATGTTTTTGATGTGAATACGAGATATACATGACACTTCGCAATGAATATTATATCTTCTCATGAAACATAGCAGTGAGATGCGATATCGCGTTCTAAGAAGCATTAGAACTCTATTGCTACGATACGTAGACATCTGCAAACGCTATTTCCTAGCAAGGAAATTTCGCACTTACATTCCACTGAAGTGAATACAAGGTATACATAACATTACACAATGAATAGTATATCTTATTACGGAACATAGAAATGAAATACGACATCTCGTTTTAAGAAGCATTGGAACTCTATTGCTGCGATACGTAGACATCTGCAACTGCTATTTCCTAGCATGGAAGTGTCGCATTTACATTCTTTTGATGTGAATACGAGATATACATGACACTTCGCAATGAATATTATATCTTATCATGAAACATAGGAATGAGGTGCTACATCGCGTTCTGAGAAGCATTAGAACTCTACTGCTACGATACGT
Source organism: Xylocopa sonorina (assembly GCF_050948175.1). Taxonomy (NCBI): domain Eukaryota; kingdom Metazoa; phylum Arthropoda; class Insecta; order Hymenoptera; family Apidae; genus Xylocopa; species Xylocopa sonorina. The sequence goes on from NW_027490342.1 coordinate 126,526, forward strand.
AGACATCTGCAAACGCTATTTCCTAGCATGGAAGTGTCGCATTTACATTCTTTTGAAGTGAATACGAGGTATACATGACACTTCGCAATGAATATTATATCTTATCATGAAACATAGAAGTGAGATGCGATATCGCGTTCTAAGAAGCACTAGAACTCTATTGCTACGATACGTAGACATCTGCAAACGCTATTTCCTAGGATGGAAGGGTCGCATTTACTTTCTTTTGAAGTGAGTACGAGGTATACATAACACTCCATAATGAATATTATATCTTCTCATGAAACATAGCAGTGAGATGCGATATCGCGTTTTAAGAAGCATTAGAACTCTATTGCTACGATACGTAGACATCTGCAAACGCTATTTCCTAGCATTGATGTGTCACATTTACATTCATTTGAAGTGAATACGAGGTATACATGACACTTCGCAATGAATATTATATCTTATCATGAAACATATCAGTGAGATGCGATATCGCGTTTTAAGAAGCATTAGTACTCTATTGCTACGATACGTAGACATCTGCAAACGCTATTTCCTAGCATGGAAGTGTCGCATTTACATTCAGTTGAAGTGAATACGAGGTATACATGACACTTCGTAATGAATATTATACCTTATCATGAAACATAGAAGAGTGATGCGATATCGCGTTTTAGGAAGCATTGGAACTCTATTGCTACGATACGTAGACATCTGCAAACGCTATTTCCTAGCAAGGAAATTTCGCGCTTACATTCCACTGAAGTGAATACAAGGTATACATAACATTACACAATGAATATTATATCTTATTACGGAACATAGAAATGAAATACGACATCTCGTTTTAAGAAGCATTAGTACTCTATGGCTGTGATACGTAGACATCTGCAAACGCTATTTCCTAGCATGGAAGTGTCTTATTTACGTTCTTTTGAAGTGAATACGAGGTATACATGACACTTCGCAATGAATATTATATCTTATCATGAAACATAGATGTGAGATGCGATATCGCGTTTTAAGAAGCATTAGAACTCTATTGCTACGATACGTAGACATCTGCAAAACGCTATTTCCTAGCATGGAAGTGTCGCATTTACATTCTTTTGAAGTGAATATGAGGTATACATGACACTTCGCAATGAATATTATATCTTATCATGAAACATAGAAGTGAGATGCGATATCGCGTTCTAAGAAGCATTAGAACTCTATTGCTACGATACGTAGACATCTGCACACGCTATTTCCTAGCATGGAAGTGTCTTATTTACGTTCTTTTGAAGTGAATACGAGGTATACATGACACTTCGCAATGAATATTATATCTTATCATGAAACGTAGGAATGAGGTGCTATATCGCGTTTTGAGAAGCATTAGAGCTCTATTGCTACGATACGTAGACATCTGCAAACGCTATTTCCTAGCATGGAAGTGTCGCATTTACATTCATTTGAAGTGAATACGAGGTATACATGACGCTTCGCAATGAATATTATACCTTATCATGAAACATAGAAGAGAGATACGATATCGCGTTTTAGGAAGCATTGGAACTCTATTGCTGCGATATGTAGACATCTGCAACTGCTATTTCCTAGCATGGAAGTGTCGCATTTACATTCTTTTGATGTGAATACGAGATATACATGACACTTCGCAATGAATATTATATCTTATCATGAAACATAGGAATGAGGTGCTATATCGCGTTTTGAGAAGCATTAGAACTCTATTGCTACGATACGTAGACATCTGCAAACGCTATTTCCTAGCAAGGAAATTTCGCACTTACATTCCACTGAAGTGAATACAAGGTATACATAACATTACACAATGAATATTATATCTTATTACGGAACATAGAAATGAAATACGACATCTCGTTTTAAGAAGCATTAGTACTCTATGGCTGTGATACGTAGACACCTGCAAACGCTATTTCCTAGCATGGAAGTGTCTTATTTACGTTCTTTTGAAGTGAATACGAGGTATACATGACACTTCGCAATGAATATTATATCTTATCATGAAACATAGATGTGAGATGCGATATCGCGTTTTAAGAAGCATTAGAACTCTATTGCTACGATACGTAGACATCTGCAAAACGCTATTTCCTAGCATGGAAGTGTCGCATTTACATTCTTTTGAAGTGAATATGAGGTATACATGACACTTCGCAATGAATATTATATCTTATCATGAAACATAGAAGTGAGATGCGATATCGCGTTCTAAGAAGCATTAGAACTCTATTGCTACGATACGTAGACATCTGCACACGCTATTTCCTAGCATGGAAGTGTCTTATTTACGTTCTTTTGAAGTGAATACGAGGTATACATGACACTTCGCAATGAATATTATATCTTATCATGAAACGTAGGAATGAGGTGCTATATCGCGTTTTGAGAAGCATTAGAGCTCTATTGCTACGATACGTAGACATCTGCAAACGCTATTTCCTAGCATGGAAGTGTCGCATTTACATTCATTTGAAGTGAATACGAGGTATACATGACGCTTCGCAATGAATATTATACCTTATCATGAAACATAGAAGAGAGATGCGATATCGCGTTTTAGGAAGCATTGCAACTCTATTGCTGCAATACGTAGACATCTGCAACTGCTATTTCCTAGCATGGAAGTGTCGCATTTACATTCTTTTGATGTGAATACAAAATATACATGACACTTCGCAATGAATATTATATCTTATCATGAAACATAGGAATGAGGTGCTATATCGAGTTTTGAGAAGCATTAGAACTCTACTGCCTATACACGTAGACATCTGCAAACTCTATTTTCTTGCAAGGAAATTTCGCACTTACATTCCTCTGAAGTGAATACGAGGTATACATAACATTACACAATGTATATTATATCTTATTACGAAACATAGAAATGAAATACGACATCTCGTTTTAAGAAGCATTAGTACTCTATTGCTATGATACGTAGACATCTGCAAACAATATTTCCTAGCAAGGAAGTGTCGCATTTACATTCTTGTGAAGTGAGTACGAGGTATACATGACGCTTCGCAATGAATATTATACCTTCTCATGAAACATAGAAGAGAGATGCGATATCGCGTTATAGGAAGCATTGGAACTCTATTGCTGCGATACGTAGACATCTGCAAACGCTATTTCCTAGCATGGAAGTGTCGCATTTACATTCTTTTGATGTGAATACGAGATATACATGACACTTCGCATTGAATATTATATCTTATCAGGAAACATAGAAGTGAGATGCGATATCGCGTTCTAAGAAGCACTAGAACTTTATTGCTACGATACGTAGACATCTGCAAACGCTATTTCCTAGCATGGAAGTGTCGCATTTACATTCTTTTGAAGTGAATACGAGGTACACATGACACTTCGCAATGAATATTATATCTTATCATGAAACATAGGAATGACGTGCTATATCGAGTTTTGAGAAGCATTAGAACTCTATTGCTACGATACGTAGACATCTGCAAACGCTATTTCCAAGCATTGAAGTGTCACATTTACATTCATTTGAAGTGAATACGAGGTATACTTGACACTTCGCAATGAATATTATATCTTATCATGAAACATAGCAGTGAGATGCGATATCGCGTTTTAAGAAGCATTAGTACTCTATTGCTACGATACGTAGACATCTGCAAACGCTATTTCCTAGCATGGAAGTGTCGCATTTACATTCATTTGAAGTGAATACGAGGTATACATGACACTTCGTAATGAATATTATACCTTATCATGAAACATAGAAGAGTGATGCGATATCGCGTTTTAGGAAGCATTGGAACTCTATTGCTGCGATACTTAGACATCTGCAAACGCTATTTCCTAGCATGGAAGTGTCGCATTTACATTCTTTTGATGTGAATACGAGATATACATGACACTTCGCAATGAATATTATATCTTATCATGAAACATAGCAGTGAGATGCGATATCGCGTTTTAAGAAGCATTAGAAATCTATTGCTACGATACGTAGACATCTGCAAACGCTATTTCCTAGCATGGAAGTGTCGCATTTACATCCATTGAAGTGAATACGAGGTATACATGACGCTTCGCAATGAATATTATACCTTATCATGAAACATAGGAGAGAGATGCGATATCGCGTTTTAGGAAGCATTGCAACTCTATTGCTGCAATACGTAGACATCTGCAACTGCTATTTCCTAGCATGGAAGTGTCGCATTTACATTCTTGTGAAGTGAATACGAGGTATACATGACGCTTCGCAATGAATATTATACCTTCTCATGAAACATAGAAGAGAGATGCGATATCGCGTTATAGGAAGCATTGGAACTCTATTGCTGCGATACGTAGACATCTGCAAACGCTATTTCCTAGCATGGAAGTGTCGCATTTACATTCTTTTGATGTGAATACGAGATATACATGACACTTCGCATTGAATATTATATCTTATCATGAAACATAGCAGTGAGATGCGATATCGCGTTTTAAGAAGCATTAGTACTCTATTGCTACGATACGTAGATATCTGCAAACGCTATTTCCTAGCATGGAAGTGTCGCATTTACATTCATTTGAAGTGAATACGAGGTATACATGACGCTTCGCAATGAATATTATACCTTATCATGAAACATAGAAGAGAGATGCGATATCGCGTTTTAGGAAGCATTGCAACTCTATTGCTGCAATACGTAGACATCTGCAACTGCTATTTCCTAGCATGGAAGTGTCGCATTTACATTCTTTTGATGTGAATACGAGATATACATGACACTTCGCAATGAATATTATACCTTCTCATGAAACATAGAAGAGAGATGCGATATCGCGTTATAGGAAGCATTGGAACTCTATTGCTGCGATACGTAGACATCTGCAAACGCTATTTCCTAGCATGGAAGTGTCGCATTTACATTCTTTTGATGTGAATACGAGATATACATGACACTTCGCATTGAATATTATATCTTATCAGGAAACATAGAAGTGAGATGCGATATCGCGTTCCAAGAAGCACTAGAACTTTATTGCTACGATACGTAGACATCTGCAAACGCTATTTCCTAGCATGGAAGTGTCGCATTTACATTCTTTTGAAGTGAATACGAGGTACACATGACACTTCGCAATGAATATTATATCTTATCATGAAACATAGGAATGAGGTGCTATATCGAGTTTTGAGAAGCATTAGAACTCTACTGCCTATACACGTAGACATCTGCAAACTCTATTTTCTTGCAAGGAAATTTCGCACTTACATTCCTCTGAAGTGAATACGAGGTATACATAACATTACACAATGTATATTATATCTTATTACGAAACATAGAAATGAAATACGACATCTCGTTTTAAGAAGCATTAGTACTCTATTGCTATGATACGTAGACATCTGCAAACAATATTTCCTAGCAAGGAAGTGTCGCATTTACATTCTTGTGAAGTGAGTACGAGGTATACATGACGCTTCGCAATGAATATTATACCTTCTCATGAAACATAGAAGAGAGATGCGATATCGCGTTATAGGAAGCATTGGAACTCTATTGCTGCGATACGTAGACATCTGCAAACGCTATTTCCTAGCATGGAAGTGTCGCATTTACATTCTTTTGATGTGAATACGAGATATACATGACACTTCGCATTGAATATTATATCTTATCAGGAAACATAGAAGTGAGATGCGATATCGCGTTCTAAGAAGCACTAGAACTTTATTGCTACGATACGTAGACATCTGCAAACGCTATTTCCTAGCATGGAAGTGTCGCATTTACATTCTTTTGAAGTGAATACGAGGTACACATGACACTTCGCAATGAATATTATATCTTATCATGAAACATAGGAATGACGTGCTATATCGAGTTTTGAGAAGCATTAGAACTCTATTGCTACGATACGTAGACATCTGCAAACGCTATTTCCAAGCATTGAAGTGTCACATTTACATTCATTTGAAGTGAATACGAGGTATACATGACACTTCGCAATGAATATTATATCTTATCATGAAACATAGCAGTGAGATGCGATATCGCGTTTTAAGAAGCATTAGTACTCTATTGCTACGATACGTAGACATCTGCAAACGCTATTTCCTAGCATGGAAGTGTCGCATTTACATTCATTTGAAGTGAATACGAGGTATACATGACACTTCGTAATGAATATTATACTTTATCATGAAACATAGAAGAGTGATGCGATATCTCGTTTTAGGAAGCACAGGAACTCTATTGCTGCGATAGGTAGACATCTGCAAACGCTATTTCCTAGCATGGAAGTGTCGCATTTACATTCTTTTGATGTGAATACGAGATATACAGGACACTTCGCAATGAGTATTATATCTTCTAATGAAACATAGCAGTGAGATGCGATATCGCGTTTTAAGAAGCATTAGAAATCTATTGCTACGATACGTAGACATCTGCAAACGCTATTTCCTAGCATGGAAGTGTCGCATTTACATGTTTTTGATGTGAATACGAGATATACATGACACTTCGCAATGAATATTATATCTTCTCATGAAACATAGCAGTGAGATGCGATATCGCGTTTCAAGAAGCATTAGAACTCTATTGCTACGATACGTAGGCATCTGCAAACGCTATTTCCTAGCAAGGAAATTTCGCACTTACATTCCACTGAAGTGAATACAAGGTATACATAACATTACACAATGAATATTATATCTTATTACGGAACATAGAAATGAAATACGACATCTCGTTTTAGGAAGCATTAGTACTCTATTGCTGTGATACGTAGACATCTGCAAACGCTATTTCCTAGCATGGAAGTGTCTTATTTACGTTCTTTTGAAGTGAATACGAGGTATACATGACACTTCGCAATGAATATTATATCTTATCATGAAACATAGGAATGAGGTGCTATATCGCGTTTTGAGAAGCATTAGAACTCTATTGCTACGATACGTAGACATCTGCAAACGCTATTTCCTAGCATGGAAGTGTCGCGTTTACATTCTTTTGAAGTGAATACGAGGTATACATGACACTTCGCAATGAATATTATATCTTATCGTGAAACATAGAAGTGAGATGCGATATCGCGTTCTAAGAAGCACTAGAACTCTATTGCTACGATACGTAGACATCTGCAAACGCTATTTCCTAGCATGGAAGTGTCGCATTTACATTCATTTGAAGTGAATACGAGGTATGCATGACGCTTCGCAATGAATATTATACCTTATCATGAAACATAGAAGAGAAATGCGATATCGCGTTTTAAGAAGCATTAGAACTCTATTGCTACGATACGTAGACATCTGCAAACGCTATTTCCAAGCATTGAAGTGTCACATTTACATTCATTTGAAGTGAATACGAGGTATACATGACACTTCGCAATGAATATTATATCTTATCATGAAACATAGCAGTGAGATGCGATATCGCGTTTTAAGAAGCATTAGTACTCTATTGCTACGATACGTAGACATCTGCAAACGCTATTTCCTAGCATGGAAGTGTCGCATTTACATTCATTTGAAGTGAATACGAGGTATACATGACACTTCGTAATGAATATTATACCTTATCATGAAACATAGAAGAGTGATGCGATATCGCGTTTTAGGAAGCATTGGAACTCTATTGCTGCGATACTTAGACATCTGCAAACGCTATTTCCTAGCATGGAAGTGTCGCATTTACATTCTTTTGAAGTGAATACGAGATATACATGACACTTCGCAATGAATATTATATCTTCTAATGAAACATAGCAGTGAGATGCGATATCGCGTTTTAAGAAGCATTAGAAATCTATTGCTACGATACGTAGACATCTGCAAACGCTATTTCCTAGCATGGAAGTGTCGCATTTACATTCATTTGAAGTGAATACGAGGTATACATGACGCTTCGCAATGAATATTATACCTTATCATGAAACATAGAAGAGAGATGCGATATCGCGTTTTAGGAAGCATTGGAACTCTATTGCTGCGATACGTAGACATCTGCAAACGCTATTTCCTAGCACGGAAGTGTCGCATTTACATGTTTTTGATGTGAATACGAGATATACATGACACTTCGCAATGAATATTATATCTTCTCATGAAACATAGCAGTGAGATGCGATATCGCGTTTTAAGAAGCATTAGAAATCTATTGCTACGATACGTAGACATCTGCAAACGCTATTTCCTAGCATGGAAGTGTCGCATTTACATTCTTTTGATGTGAATACGAGATATACATGACACTTCGCAATGAATATTATATCTTATCATGAAACATAGGAATGAGGTGCTATATCGCGTTTTGAGAAGCATTAGAACTCTATTGCTACGATACGTAGACATCTGCAAACGCTATTTCCTAGCATGGAAGTGTCGCATTTACATTCTTTTGAAGTGAATACGAGGTATACATGACACTTCGCAATGAATATTATATCTTATCATGAAACATAGAAGTGAGATGCGATATCGCGTTCTAAGAAGCACTAGAACTCTATTGCTACGATACGTAGACATCTGCAAACGCTATTTCCTAGGATGGAAGGGTCGCATTTACTTTCTTTTGAAGTGAGTACGAGGTATACATAACACTCCATAATGAATATTATATCTTCTCATGAAACATAGCAGTGAGATGCGATATCGCGTTTTAAGAAGCATTAGAACTCTATTGCTACGATACGTGGACATCTGCAAACGCTACTTCCTAGCATTGAAGTGTCACATTTACATTCATTTGAAGTGAATACGAGGTATACATGACACTTCGCAATGAATATTATATCTTATCATGAAACATAGCAGTGAGATGCGATATCGCGTTTTAAGAAGCATTAGTACTCTATTGCTACGATACGTAGACATCTGCAAACGCTATTTCCTAGCATGGAAGTGTCGCATTTACATTCAGTTGAAGTGAATACGAGGTATACATGACACTTCGTAATGAATATTATACCTTATCATGAAACATAGAGGAGTGATGCGATATCGCGTTTAGGAAGCATTGGAACTCTATTGCTACGATACGTAGACATCTGCAAACGCTATTTCCTAGCAAGGAAATTTCGCACTTACATTCCACTGAAGTGAATACAAGGTATACATAACATTACACAATGAATATTATATCTTATTACGGAACATAGAAATGAAATACGACATCTCGTTTTAAGAAGCATTAGTACTCTATGGCTGTGATACGTAGACATCTGCAAACGCTATTTCCTAGCATGGAAGTGTCTTATTTACGTTCTTTTGAAGTGAATACGAGGTATACATGACACTTCGCAATGAATATTATATCTTATCATGAAACATAGATGTGAGATGCGATATCGCGTTTTAAGAAGCATTAGAACTCTATTGCTACGATACGTAGACATCTGCAAAACGCTATTTCCTAGCATGGAAGTGTCGCATTTACATTCTTTTGATGTGAATACGAGATATACATGACACTTCGCAATGAATATTATATCTTATCATGCAACATAGGAATGAGGTGCTATATCGAGTTTTGAGAAGCATTAGAACTCTACTGCCTATATACGTAGACATCTGCAAACTCTATTTTCTTGCAAGGAAATTTCGCACTTACATTCCTCTGAAGTGAATACGAGGTATACATAACATTACACAATGAATATTATATCTTATTACGAAACATAGAAATGAAATACGACATCTCGTTTTAAGAAGCATTAGTACTCTATTGCTATGATACGTAGACATCTGCAAACAATATTTCCTAGCAAGGAAGTGTCGCATTTACATATTTGTGAAGTGAATACGAGGTATACATGACGCTTCGCAATGAATATTATACCTTCTCATGAAACATAGAAGAGAGATGCGATATCGCGTTATAGGAAGCATTGGAACTCTATTGCTGCGATACGTAGACATCTGCAAACGCTATTTCCTAGCATGGAAGTGTCGCATTTACATTCTTTTGATGTGAATACGAGATATACATGACACTTCGCATTGAATATTATATCTTATCAGGAAACATAGAAGTGAGATGCGATATCGCGTTATAAGAAGCACTAGAACTCTATTGCTACGATACGTAGACATCTGCAAACGCTATTTCCTAGCATGGAAGTGTCGCATTTACATTCTTTTGAAGTGAATACGAGGTACACATGACACTTCGTAATGAATATTATATCTTATCATGAAACATAGGAATGAGGTGCTATATCGAGTTTTGAGAAGCATTAGAACTCTATTGCTACGATACGTAGACATCTGCAAACGCTATTTCCTAGCATGGAAGTGTCGCATTTACATTCTTTTGAAGTGAATACGAGGTATACATGACACTTCGCAATGAATGTTATACCTTATCGTGAAACATAGAAGAGATATGCGATATCGCGTTTTAGGAATCATTGGAACTCTATTGCTGCGATACGTAGACATCTGCAAACGCTATTTCCTAGCATTGAAGTGTCGCATTTACATTCTTTTGAAGTGAATACGAGGTATACATGACACTTCGCAATGAATATTATATCTTCTAATGAAACATAGCAGTGAGATGCGATATCGCGTTTTAAGGAGCATTAGAAATCTATTGCTACGATACGTAGACATCTGCAAACGCTATTTCCTAGCATGGAAGTGTCGCATTTACATTCATTTGAAGTGAATACGAGGTATACATGACGCTTCGCAATGAATATTATACCTTATCATGAAACATAGAAGAGAGATGCGATATCGCGTTTTAGGAAGCATTGGAACTCTATTGCTGCGATACGTAGACATCTGCAAACGCTATTTCCTAGCACGGAAGTGTCGCATTTACATGTTTTTGATGTGAATACGAGATATACATAACACTTCGCAATGAATATTATATCTTCTCATGAAACATAGCAGTGAGATGCGATATCGCGTTTTAAGAAGCATTAGAACTCTATTGCTACGATACGTAGACATCTGCAAACGCTATTTCCTAGCAAGGAAATTTCGCACTTACATTCCACTGAAGTGAATACAAGGTATACATAACATTACACAATGAATATTATGTCTTATTACGGAACATAGAAATGAAATACGACATCTCGTTTTAAGAAGCATTAGTACTCTATGGCTGTGATACGTAGACATCTGCAAACGCTATTTCCTAGCATGGAAGTGTCTTATTTACGTTCTTTCGAAGTGAATACGAGGTATACATGACACTTCGCAATGAATATTATATCTTATCATGAAACATAGATGTGAGATGCGATATCGCGTTTTAAGAAGCATTAGAACTCTATTGCTACGATACGTAGACATCTGCAAAACGCTATTTCTTAGCATGGAAGTGTCGCATTTACATTCTTTTGATGTGAATACGAGATATACATGACACATCGCAATGAATATTATATCTTATCATGCAACATAGGAATGAGGTGCTATATCGAGTTTTGAGAAGCATTAGAACTCTACTGCCTATATACGTAGACATCTGCAAACTCTATTTTCTTGCAAGGAAATTTCGCACTTACATTCCTCTGAAGTGAATACGAGGTATACATAACATTACACAATGAATATTATATCTTATTACGAAACATAGAAATGAAATACGACATCTCGTTTTAAGAAGCATTAGTACTCTATTGCTATGATACGTAGACATCTGCAAACAATATTTCCTAGCAAGGAAGTGTCGCATTTACATATTTGTGAAGTGAAAACGAGGTATACATGACACTTCGCAATCAATATTATATCTTATCATGAAACATAGCAGTGAGATGCGATATCGCGTTTTAAGAAGCATTAGTACTCTATTGCTACGATACGTAGACATCTGCAAACGCTATTTCCTAGCATGGAAGTGTCGCATTTACATTCATTTGAAGTGAATACGAGGTATACATTACGCTTCGCAATGAATATTATACCTTATCATGAAACATAGAAGAGAGATGCGATATCGCGTTTTAGGAAGCATTGGAACTCTATTGCTGCGATACGTAGACATCTGCAAACGCTATTTCCTAGCATGGAAGTGTCGCATTTACATGTTTTTGATGTGAATACGAGATATACATGACACTTCGCAATGAATATTATATCTTCTCATGAAACATAGCAGTGAGATGCGATATCGCGTTTTAAGAAGCATTAGAACTCTATTGCTACGATACGTAGACATCTGCAAACGCTATTTCCTAGCATGGAAGTGTCGCATTTACATTCATTTGAAGTGAATACGAGGTATGCATGACGCTTCGCAATGAATATTATACCTTATCATGAAACATAGAAGAGAAATGCGATATCGCGTTTTAAGAAGCATTAGAACTCTATTGCTACGATACGTAGACATCTGCAAACGCTATTTCCAAGCATTGAAGTGTCACATTTACATTCATTTGAAGTGAATACGAGGTATACATGACACTTCGCAATGAATATTATATCTTATCATGAAACATAGCAGTGAGATGCGATATCGCGTTTTAAGAAGCATTAGTACTCTATTGCTACGATACGTAGACATCTGCAAACGCTATTTCCTAGCAAGGAAATTTCGCACTTACATTCCACTGAAGTGAATACAATTATACATAACATTACACAATGAATATTATATCTTATTACGGAACATAGAAATGAAATACGACATCTCGTTTTAGGAAGCATTAGTACTCTATTGCTGTGATACGTAGATATCTGCAAACGCTATTTCCTAGCATGGAAGTGTCTTATTTACGTTCTTTTGAAGTGAATACGAGGTATACATGACACTTCGCAATGAATATTATATCTTATCATGAAACATAGGAATGAGGTGCTATATCGCGTTTTGAGAAGCATTAGAACTCTATTGCTACGATACGTAGACATCTGCAAACGCTATTTGCTAGCATGGAAGTGTCGCATTTACATTCTTTTGAAGTGAATACGAGGTATACATGACACTTCGCAATGAATATTATATCTTATCATGAAACATAGGAATGAGTTGCGACATCTCGTTTTAAGAAGCATTAGAACTCTATTGCTACGATACGCAGACATCTGCAAACGCTATTTCCTAGCATGGAAGTGTCGCATTTACATTCATTTGAAGTGAATACGAGGTATACATGACACTTCGAAATGAATATTATACCTTATCATGAAACATAGAAGAGTAATGCGATATCGCGTTTTAGGAAGCATTGGATCTCTATTGCTGCGATACGTAGACATCTGCAAACGCTTTTCCTAGCATGGAAGTGTCGCATTTACATTCTTTTGAAGTGAGTACGAGGTATACATAACACTCCATATTGAATATTATATCTTCTCATGAAACATAGCAGTGAGATGCGATATCGCGTTTTAGGATGCATTGGATCTCTATTGCTGCGATACGTAGACATCAGCAAACGCTATTTCCTAGCATGGAAGTGTTGCATTTACATTCTTTTGAAGTGAATACGAGGTATACATGACACTTCGCAATGAATATTATATCTTATCATGAAACGTAGGAATGAGGTGCTATATCGCGTTTTGAGAAGCATTAGAGCTCTATTGCTACGATACGTAAACATCTGCAAACGCTATTTCCTAGCATGGAAGTGTCTTATTTACGTTCTTTTGAAGTGAATACGTGGTATACATGACACTTCGCAATGAATATTATATCTTATCATGAAACATAGAAGTGAGATGCGATATCGCCTTGTAAGAAGCACTAGAACTCTATTGCTGCGATACGTAGACATCTGCAAACGCTATTTCCTAGGATGGAAGGGTCGCATTTACATTCTTTTGAAGTGAGTACGAGGTATACATAACACTCCATAATGAATATTATATCTTCTCATGAAACATAGAAGAGAGATGCGATATCGCATTTTAGGAAGCATTGGAACTCTATTGCTGCGATACGTAGACATCTGCAAACGCTATTTCCTAGCATGGAAGTGTCGCGTTTACATTCTTTTGAAGTGAATACGAGGTATACATGACACTTCGCAATGAATATTATATCTTATCGTGAAACATAGAAGTGAGATGCGATATCGCGTTCTAAGAAGCACTAGAACACTATTGCTACGATACGTAGACATCTGCAAACGCTATTTCCTAGCATGGAAGTGTCGCATTTACATTCATTTGAAGTGAATACGAGGTATGCATGACGCTTCGCAATGAATATTATACCTTATCATGAAACATAGAAGAGAAATGCGATATCGCGTTTTAAGAAGCATTAGAACTCTATTGCTACGATACGTAGACATCTGCAAACGCTATTTCCAAGCATTGAAGTGTCACATTTACATTCATTTGAAGTGAATACGAGGTATACATGACACTTCGCAATGAATATTATATCTTATCATGAAACATAGCAGTGAGATGCGATATCGCGTTTTAAGAAGCATTAGTACTCTATTGCTACGATACGTAGACATCTGCAAACGCTATTTCCTAGCATGGAAGTGTCGCATTTACATTCATTTGAAGTGAATACGAGGTATACATGACACTTCGTAATGAATATTATACCTTATCATGAAACATAGAAGAGTGATGCGATATCGCGTTTTAGGAAGCATTGGAACTCTATTGCTGCGATACTTAGACATCTGCAAACGCTATTTCCTAGCATGGAAGTGTCGCATTTACATTCTTTTGATGTGAATACGAGATATACATGACACTTCGCAATGAATATTATATCTTCTAATGAAACATAGCAGTGAGATGCGATATCGCGTTTTAAGAAGCATTAGAAATCTATTGCTACGATACGTAGACATCTGCAAACGCTATTTCCTAGCACGGAAGTGTCGCATTTACATGTTTTTGATGTGAATACGAGATATACATGACACTTCGCAATGAATATTATATCTTCTCATGAAACATAGCAGTGAGATGCGATATCGCGTTTTAAGAAGCATTAGAACTCTATTGCTACGATACGTAGACATCTGCAAACGCTATTTCCTAGCATGGAAGTGTCGCATTTACATTCTTTTGATGTGAATACGAGATATACATGACACTTCGCAATGAATATTATATCTTATCATGAAACATAGGAATGAGGTGCTATATCGCGTTTTGAGAAGCATTAGAACTCTATTGCTACGATACGTAGACATCTGCAAACGCTATTTCCTAGCATGGAAGTGTCGCATTTACATTCTTTTGAAGTGAATACGAGGTATACATGACACTTCGCAATGAATATTATATCTTATCATGAAACATAGAAGTGAGATGCGATATCGCGTTCTAAGAAGCACTAGAACTCTATTGCTACGATACGTAGACATCTGCAAACGCTATTTCCTAGGATGGAAGGGTCGCATTTACTTTCTTTTGAAGTGAGTACGAGGTATACATAACACTCCATAATGAATATTATATCTTCTCATGAAACATAGCAGTGAGATGCGATATCGCGTTTTAAGAAGCATTAGAACTCTATTGCTACGATACGTGGACATCTGCAAACGCTACTTCCTAGCATTGAAGTGTCACATTTACATTCATTTGAAGTGAATACGAGGTATACATGACACTTCGCAATGAATATTATATCTTATCATGAAACATAGCAGTGAGATGCGATATCGCGTTTTAAGAAGCATTAGTACTCTATTGCTACGATACGTAGACATCTGCAAACGCTATTTCCTAGCATGGAAGTGTCGCATTTACATTCAGTTGAAGTGAATACGAGGTATACATGACACTTCGTAATGAATATTATACCTTATCATGAAACATAGAGGAGTGATGCGATATCGCGTTTAGGAAGCATTGGAACTCTATTGCTACGATACGTAGACATCTGCAAACGCTATTTCCTAGCAAGGAAATTTCGCACTTACATTCCACTGAAGTGAATACAAGGTATACATAACATTACACAATGAATATTATATCTTATTACGGAACATAGAAATGAAATACGACATCTCGTTTTAAGAAGCATTAGTACTCTATGGCTGTGATACGTAGACATCTGCAAACGCTATTTCCTAGCATGGAAGTGTCTTATTTACGTTCTTTTGAAGTGAATACGAGGTATACATGACACTTCGCAATGAATATTATATCTTATCATGAAACATAGATGTGAGATGCGATATCGCGTTTTAAGAAGCATTAGAACTCTATTGCTACGATACGTAGACATCTGCAAAACGCTATTTCCTAGCATGGAAGTGTCGCATTTACATTCTTTTGATGTGAATACGAGATATACATGACACTTCGCAATGAATATTATATCTTATCATGCAACATAGGAATGAGGTGCTATATCGAGTTTTGAGAAGCATTAGAACTCTACTGCCTATATACGTAGACATCTGCAAACTCTATTTTCTTGCAAGGAAATTTCGCACTTACATTCCTCTGAAGTGAATACGAGGTATACATAACATTACACAATGAATATTATATCTTATTACGAAACATAGAAATGAAATACGACATCTCGTTTTAAGAAGCATTAGTACTCTATTGCTATGATACGTAGACATCTGCAAACAATATTTCCTAGCAAGGAAGTGTCGCATTTACATATTTGTGAAGTGAATACGAGGTATACATGACGCTTCGCAATGAATATTATACCTTCTCATGAAACATAGAAGAGAGATGCGATATCGCGTTATAGGAAGCATTGGAACTCTATTGCTGCGATACGTAGACATCTGCAAACGCTATTTCCTAGCATGGAAGTGTCGCATTTACATTCTTTTGATGTGAATACGAGATATACATGACACTTCGCATTGAATATTATATCTTATCAGGAAACATAGAAGTGAGATGCGATATCGCGTTCTAAGAAGCACTAGAACTCTATTGCTACGATACGTAGACATCTGCAAACGCTATTTCCTAGCATGGAAGTGTCGCATTTACATTCATTTGAAGTGAATACGAGGTATACATGACACTTCGTAATGAATATTATACCTTATCATGAAACATAGAAGAGTGATGCGATATCGCGTTTTAGGAAGCATTGGAACTCTATTGCTGCGATACGTAGACATCTGCAAACGCTATTTCCTAGCATGGAAGTGTCGCATTTACATGTTTTTGATGTGAATACGAGATATACATGACACTTCGCAATGAATATTATATCTTCTCATGAAACATAGCAGTGAGATGCGATATCGCGTTTTAAGAAGCATTAGAACTCTATTGCTACGATACGTAGACATCTGCAAACGCTATTTCCTAGCAAGGAAATTTCGCACTTACATTCCACTGAAGTGAATACAATTATACATAACATTACACAATGAATATTATATCTTATTACGGAACATAGAAATGAAATACGACATCTCGTTTTAGGAAGCATTAGTACTCTATTGCTGTGATACGTAGACATCTGCAAACGCTATTTCCTAGCATGGAAGTGTCTTATTTACGTTCTTTTGAAGTGAATACGAGGTATACATGACACTTCGCAATGAATATTATATCTTATCATGAAACATAGGAATGAGGTGCTATATCGCGTTTTGAGAAGCATTAGAACTCTATTGCTACGATACGTAGACATCTGCAAACGCTATTTCCTAGCATGGAAGTGTCGCGTTTACATTCTTTTGAAGTGAATACGAGGTATACATGACACTTCGCAATGAATATTATATCTTATCATGAAACATAGAAGTGAGATGCGATATCGCGTTCTAAGAAGCACTAGAACTCTATTGCTACGATACGTAGACATCTGCAAACGCTATTTCCTAGGATGGAAGAGTCGCATTTACTTTCTTTTGACGTGAGTACGAGGTATACATAACACTCCATAATGAATATTATATCTTCTCATGAAACATAGCAGTGAGATGCGATATCGCGTTTTAAGAAGCATTAGAACTCTATTGCTACGATACGTAGACATCTGCAAACGCTATTTCCTAGCATTGAAGTGTCACATTTACATTCATTTGAAGTGAATACGAGGTATACATGACACTTCGCAATGAATATTATATCTTATCATGAAACATAGCAGTGAGATGCGATATCGCGTTTTAAGAAGCATTAGTACTCTATTGCTACGATACGTAGACATCTGCAAACGCTACTTCCTAGCATGGAAGTGTCGCATTTACATTCAGTTGAAGTGAATACGAGGTATACATGACACTTCGTAATGAATATTATACCTTATCATGAAACATAGAAGAGTGATGCGATATCGCGTTTTTGGAAGCATTGGATCTCTATTGCTGCGATACGTAGACATCTGCAAACGCTATTTCCTAGCATGGAAGTGTCGCATTTACATTCTTTTGAAGTGAGTACGAGGTATACATAACACTCCATATTGAATATTATATCTTCTCATGAAACATAGCAGTGAGATGCGATATCGCGTTTTAGGATGCATTGGATCTCTATTGCTGCGATACGTAGACATCAGCAAACGCTGTTTCCTAGCATGGAAGTGTTGCATTTACATTCTTTTGAAGTGAATACGAGGTATACATGACACTTCGCAATGAATATTATATCTTATCATGAAACGTAGGAATGAGGTTCTATATCGCGTTTTGAGAAGCATTAGAGCTCTATTGCTACGATACGTAAACATCTGCAAACGCTATTTCCTAGCATGGAAGTGTCTTATTTACGTTCTTTTGAAGTGAATACGTGGTATACATGACACTTCGCAATGAATATTATATCTTATCATGAAACATAGAAGTGAGATGCGATATCGCCTTCTAAGAAGCACTAGAACTCTATTGCTGCGATACGTAGATATCTGCAAACGCTATTTCCTAGGATGGAAGGGTCGCATTTACATTCTTTTGAAGTGAGTACGAGGTATACATAACACTCCATAATGAATATTATATCTTCTCATGAAACATAGAAGAGAGATGCGATATCGCATTTTAGGAAGCATTGGAACTCTATTGCTGCGATACGTAGACATCTGCAAACGCTATTTCCTAGCATGGAAGTGTCGCATTTACATTCATTTGAAGTGAATACCAGGTATACATGACACTTCGTAATGAATATTATACCTTATCATGAAACATAGAAGAGTGATGCGATATCGCGTTTTAGGAAGCATTGGATCTCTATTGCTGCGATACGTAGACATCTGCAAACGCTATTTCCTAGCATGGAAGTGTCGCATTTACATGCTTTTGAAGTGAATACGAGGTATACGTGACACTTCGCAATGAATATTATATCTCATCATGAAACATAGGAATGAGGTGCTATATCGCGTTTTGAGAAGCATTAGAACTCTATTGCCACGATACGTAGACATCTGCAAACCCTATTTCCTAGCATGGAAGTGTCGCATTTACATTCTTTTGAAGTGAATACGAGGTATACATGACACTTCGCAATGAATATTATATCTTATCATGAAACGTAGGAATGAGGTGCTATATCGCGTTTTGAGAAGCATTGGATCTCTATTGCTACGATACGTAGACATCTGCAAACGCTATTTCCTAGCATGGAAGTGTCTTATTTGCGTTCTTTTGAAGTGAATACGAGGTATACATGACACTTCGAAATGCATATTATATCTTATCATGAAACATAGAAGTGAGATGCGATATCGCGTTCTAAGAAGCACTAGAACTCTATTGCTACGATACGTAGACATCTGCAAACGCTATTTCCTAGCATGGAAGTGTCGCATTTACATTCATTTGAAGTGAATACGAGGTATACATGACGCTTCGCAATGAATATTATACCTTCTCATGAAACATAGAAGAGAGATGCGATATCGCGTTTTAGGAAGCATTGGAACTCTATTGCTGCGATACGTAGACATCTGCAAACGCTATTTCCTAGCATGGAAGTGTCGCATTTACATTCTTTTGAAGTGAATACGAGGTATACATGACACTTCGCAATGAATATTATACCTTATCGTGAAACATAGAAGAGAGATGCGATACCGCGTTTTAGGAAGCATTGGAACTCTATTGCTGCGATACGTAGGCATCTGCAAACGCTATTTCCTAGCATGGAAGTGTCGCATTTACATTCCTTTGAAGTGAATACGAGGTATACATGACACTTCGCAATGAGTATTATATCTTATCATGAAACATAGGAATGGGGTGCTATAACGCGTTTTGAGAAGCATTAGAACTCTATTGCTACGATACGTAGACATCTGCAAACGCTATTTCCTAGCATGGAAGTGTCGCATTTACATTCTTTTGAAGCGAATACGAAGTATACATGACACTTCTCAATGAATATCATATCTTATCATGAAACATAGGAATGAGGTGCTATATCGCGTTTTGAGAAGCGTTAGAGCTCTATTGCTACGATACGTAGACATCTGCAAACGCTATTTCCTAGCATGGAAGTGTCTTATGTACGTTCTTTTGAAGTGAATACGAGGCATACATGACACTTCGCTATGAATATTATATCTTATCATGAAACATAGAAGTGAGATGCGATATCGCGTTCTAACAAGCACTAGAACTCTATTGCTACGATACGGAGACATCTGCATACGCTATTTCCTAGGATGGAAGGGTCGCATTTACATTCTTTTGAAGTGAGTACGAGGTATACATAACACTCCATAATGAATATTATATCTTCTCATGAAACATAGCAGTGAGATGCGATATCGCGTTTTAAGAAGCATTAGAGCTCTATTGCTGCGATACGTAGACATCTGCAAACGCTATTTCATAGCATGTAAGTGTCGCGTTTACATTCTTTTGATGTGAATACGAGGTATACATGACACTTCGCAATGAATATTATATCTGATCATGAAACATAGAAATGAGATGCGACATCTCGTTTTAAGAAGCATTAGAACTCTATTGCTAAGATACGTAGACATCTGCAAACGCTATTTCCTAGGATGGGAGGGTCGCATTTACATTCTTTTGAAGTGAGTACGAGGTATACAGAACACTCCATAATGAATATTGTATCTTCTCATGAAACATAGCAGTGAGATGCGATATCGCGTTTTAAGAAGCATTAGAACTCTATTGCTACGATACGTAGACATCTGCAAACGCTATTTCCTAGCATGGAAGTGTCGCATTTACATTCTTTTGAAGTGAATACTAGGTATACATGACACTTCGCAATGAATATTATACCTTATCGTGAAACATAGAAGAGAGATGCGATATCGCGTTTTAGGAAGCATTGGAACACTATTGCTGCGATACGTAGACATCTGCAAACGCTATTTCCTAGCATGGAAGTGTCGCATTTACATTCTTTTGAAGTGAATACGAGGTATACATGACACTTCGCAATGAGTATTATATCTTATCATGAAACATAGGAATGGGGTGCTATATCGCGTTTTGAGAAGCATTAGAACTCTATTGCTACGATACGTAGACATCTGCAAACGCTATTTCCTAGCACGGAAGTGTCGCATTTACATTCTTTTGAAGCGAATACGAGGTATACATGACACTTCGCTATGAATATTATATCTTATCATGAAACATAGGAATGAGGTGCTATATCGCGTTTTGTGAAGCGTTAGAGCTCTATTGCTACGATACGTAGACATCTGCAAACGCTATTTCCTAGCATGGAAGTGTATTATGTACGTTCTTTTGAAGTGAATACGAGGTATACATGACACTTCGCAATGAATATTATATCTTATCATGAAACATAGAAGTGAGATGCGATATCGCCTTCTAAGAAGCACTAGAACTCTATTGCTACGATACGTAGACATCTGCATACGCTATTTCCTAGGATGGAAGGGTCGCATTTACATTCTTTTGAAGTGAGTACGAGGTATACATAACACTCCGTAATGAATATTATATCTTCTCGTGAAACATAGCAGTGAGATGCGATATCGCGTTTTAAGAAGCATTAGAACTCTATTGCTACGACACGTAGACATCTGCAAACGCTATTTCCTAGCATGGAAGTGTCGCATTTACATTCATTTGAAGTGAATACGAGGTATACATGACGCTTCGCAATGAATATTATACCTTATCATGAAACATAGAAGAGAGATGCGATATCGTGTTTTAGGAGGCATTGGAACTCTATTGCTACGATACGTAGACATCTGCAAACGCTATTTCCTAGCATGGAAGTGTCGCATTTACATTCTTTTGATGTGAATACGAGGTATACATGACACTTCGCAATGAGTATTATATCTTATCATGAAACATAGGAATGGGGTGCTATATCGCGTTTTGAGAAGCATTAGAACTCTATTGCTACGATACGTAGACATCTGCAAACGCTATTCCCTAGCATGGAAGTGTATTATGTACGTTCTTTTTAAGTGAATACGAGGTATACGTGACACTTCGCAATGTATATTATATCTTATTATGAAACATAGAATTGAGATGCGATATCGCGTTCTAAGAAGCACTAGAACTCTACTGCTACGATACGTAGACATCTGCATACGCTATTTCCTAGGATGGAAGTGTCGCATTATATTCTTTTGAAGTGAGTACGAGGTATACATAACACTCCATAATGAATATTATATCTTCTCATGAAACATAGCAGTGAGATGCGATATCGCGTTTTAAGAAGCATTAGAACTCTATTGCTACGACACGTAGACATCTGCAAACGCTATTTCCTAGCATGGAAGTGTCGCATTTACATTCTTTTGAAGTGAATACGAGGTATACATGACACTTCGCAATGAATATTATACCTTATCGAGAAACATAGAAGAGAGATGCGATATCGCGTTTTAGGAAGCATTGGAACTCTATTGCTGCGATACGTAGACATCTGCAAACGCTATTTCCTAGCATGGAAGTGTCGCATTTACATTCTTTTGAAGTGAATACGAGGTATACATGACACTTCGCAAAGAGTATTATATCTTATCATGAAACATAGGAATGAGGTGCTATATCGCGTTTTGAGAAGCATTAGAACTCTATTGCTACGATACGTAGACATCTGCAAACGCTATTTCCTAGCACGGAAGTGTCGCATTTACATTCGTTTGAAGTGAATACGAGATATACATGACACTTCGCAATGAATATTATACCTTATCATGAAACATAGAAGAGTGATGCGATATCGCGTTTTAGGAAGCATTGGATCTCTATTGCTGCGATACGTAGACATCTGCAAACGCTATTTCCTAGCATGGAAGTGTCGCATTTACATTCTTTTGAAGTGAATACGAGGTATACATGACACTTCGCAATGAATATTATATCTTATCATGAAACATAGGAATGAGGTGCTATATCGCGTTTTGAGAAGCATTAGAACTCTATTGCTACGATACGTAGACATCTGCAAACGCTATTTCCTAGCATGGAAGAGTCGCATTTACATTCTTTTGAAGTGAATACGAGGTATACATGATACTTCGCAATGAATATTATACCTTATCGTGAAACATAGAAGAGAGATGCGATATCGCGTTTTAGGAAGCATTGGAACTCTATTGCTACGATACGTAGACATCTGCAAACGCTATTTCCTAGCATGGAAGTGTCGCATTTACATTCTTTTGAAGTGAATACGAGGTATACATGACACTTCGCAATGAATATTATATCTTATCATGAAACATAGGAATGAGGTGCTATATCGCGTTTTGAGAAGCATTAGAACTCTATTGCTACGATACGTAGACATCTGCAAACGCTATTTGCTAGCATGGAAGTGTCGCATTTACATTCTTTTGAAGTGAATACGAGGTATACATGACACTTCGCAATGAATATTATATCTTATCATGAAACATAGGAATGAGTTGCGACATCTCGTTTTAAGAAGCATTAGAACTCTATTGCTACGATACGCAGACATCTGCAAACGCTATTTCCTAGCATGGAAGTGTCGCATTTACATTCATTTGAAGTGAATACGAGGTATACATGACACTTCGAAATGAATATTATACCTTATCATGAAACATAGAAGAGTAATGCGATATCGCGTTTTAGAAAGCATTGGATCTCTATTGCTGCGATACGTAGACATCTGCAAACGCTATTTCCTAGCATGGAAGTGTCGCATTTACATTCTTTTGAAGTGAGTACGAGGTATACATAACACTCCATATTGAATATTATATCTTCTCATGAAACATAGCAGTGAGATGCGATATCGCGTTTTAGGATGCATTGGATCTCTATTGCTGCGATACGTAGACATCAGCAAACGCTATTTCCTAGCATGGAAGTGTCGCATTTACATTCTTTTGAAGTGAATACGAGGTATACATGACACTTCGCAATGAATATTATATCTTATCATGAAACGTAGGAATGAGGTGCTATATCGCGTTTTGAGAAGCATTAGAGCTCTATTGCTACGATACGTAAACATCTGCAAACGCTATTTCCTAGCATGGAAGTGTCTTATTTACGTTCTTTTGAAGTGAATACGTGGTATACATGACACTTCGCAATGAATATTATATCTTATCATGAAACATAGAAGTGAGATGCGATATCGCCTTCTAAGAAGCACTAGAACTCTATTGCTGCGATACGTAGACATCTGCAAACGCTATTTCCTAGGATGGAAGGGTCGCATTTACATTCTTTTGAAGTGAGTACGAGGTATACATAACACTCCATAATGAATATTATATCTTCTCATGAAACATAGAAGAGAGATGCGATATCGCATTTTAGGAAGCATTGGAACTCTATTGCTGCGATACGTAGACATCTGCAAACGCTATTTCCTAGCATGGAAGTGTCGCATTTACATTCATTTGAAGTGAATACGAGGTATACATGACACTTCGTAATGAATATTATACCTTATCATGAAACATAGAAGAGTGATGCGATATCGCGTTTTAGGAAGCATTGGATCTCTATTGCTGCGATACGTAGACATCTGCAAACGCTATTTCCTAGCATGGAAGTGTCGCATTTACATGCTTTTGAAGTGAATACGAGGTATACGTGACACTTCGCAATGAATATTATATCTCATCATGAAACATAGGAATGAGGTGCTATATCGCGTTTTGAGAAGCATTAGAACTCTATTGCCACGATACGTAGACATCTGCAAACCCTATTTCCTAGCATGGAAGTGTCGCATTTACATTCTTTTGAAGTGAATACGAGGTATACATGACACTTCGCAATGAATATTATATCTTATCATGAAACGTAGGAATGAGGTGCTATATCGCGTTTTGAGAAGCATTAGATCACTATTGCTACGATACGTAGACATCTGCAAACGCTATTTCCTAGCATGGAAGTGTCTTATTTGCGTTCTTTTGAAGTGAATACGAGGTATACATGACACTTCGAAATGCATATTATATCTTATCATGAAACATAGAAGTGAGATGCGATATCGCGTTCTAAGAAGCACTAGAACTCTATTGCTACGATACGTAGACATCTGCAAACGCTATTTCCTAGCATGGAAGTGTCGCATTTACATTCATTTGAAGTGAATACGAGGTATACATGACGCTTCGCAATGAATATTATACCTTCTCATGAAACATAGGAATGAGGTGCTATATCGCGTTTTGAGAAGCATTAGAACTCTATTGCTACGATACGTAGACATCTGCAAACGCTATTTCCTAGCATGGAAGAGTCGCATTTACATTCATTTGAAGTGAATACGAGGTATACATGACACTTCGAAATGAATATTATACCTTATCATGAAACATAGAAGAGTAATGCGATATCGCGTTTTAGGAAGCATTGGATCTCTATTGCTGCGATACGTAGACATCTGCAAACGCTATTTCCTAGCATGGAAGTGTCGCATTTACATTCTTTTGAAGTGAGTACGAGGTATACATAACACTCCATATTGAATATTATATCTTCTCATGAAACATAGCAGTGAGATGCGATATCGCGTTTTAGGATGCATTGGATCTCTATTGCTGCGATACGTAGACATCAGCAAACGCTATTTCCTAGCATGGAAGTGTCGCATTTACATTCTTTTGAAGTGAATACGAGGTATACATGACACTTCGCAATGAATATTATATCTTATCATGAAACGTAGGAATGAGGTGCTATATCGCGTTTTGAGAAGCATTAGAGCTCTATTGCTACGATACGTAAACATCTGCAAACGCTATTTCCTAGCATGGAAGTGTCTTATTTACGTTCTTTTGAAGTGAATACGTGGTATACATGACACTTCGCAATGAATATTATATCTTATCATGAAACATAGAAGTGAGATGCGATATCGCCTTCTAAGAAGCACTAGAACTCTATTGCTGCGATACGTAGACATCTGCAAACGCTATTTCCTAGGATGGAAGGGTCGCATTTACATTCTTTTGAAGTGAGTACGAGGTATACATAACACTCCATAATGAATATTATATCTTCTCATGAAACATAGAAGAGAGATGCGATATCGCATTTTAGGAAGCATTGGAACTCTATTGCTGCGATACGTAGACATCTGCAAACACTATTTCCTAGCATGGAAGTGTCGCATTTACATTCATTTGAAGTGAATACGAGGTATACATGACACTTCGAAATGAATATTATACCTTATCATGAAACATAGAAGAGTAATGCGATATCGCGTTTTAGGAAGCATTGGATCTCTATTGCTGCGATACGTAGACATCTGCAAACGCTATTTCCTAGCATGGAAGTGTCGCATTTACATTCTTTTGAAGTGAGTACGAGGTATACATAACACTCCATATTGAATATTATATCTTCTCATGAAACATAGCAGTGAGATGCGATATCGCGTTTTAGGATGCATTGGATCTCTATTGCTGCGATACGTAGACATCAGCAAACGCTATTTCCTAGCATGGAAGTGTCGCATTTACATTCTTTTGAAGTGAATACGAGGTATACATGACACTTCGCAATGAATATTATATCTTATCATGAAACGTAGGAATGAGGTGCTATATCGCGTTTTGAGAAGCATTAGAGCTCTATTGCTACGATACGTAAACATCTGCAAACGCTATTTCCTAGCATGGAAGTGTCTTATTTACGTTCTTTTGAAGTGAATACGTGGTATACATGACACTTCGCAATGAATATTATATCTTATCATGAAACATAGAAGTGAGATGCGATATCGCCTTCTAAGAAGCACTAGAACTCTATTGCTGCGATACGTAGACATCTGCAAACGCTATTTCCTAGGATGGAAGGGTCGCATTTACATTCTTTTGAAGTGAGTACGAGGTATACATAACACTCCATAATGAATATTATATCTTCTCATGAAACATAGAAGAGAGATGCGATATCGCATTTTAGGAAGCATTGGAACTCTATTGCTGCGATACGTAGACATCTGCAAACGCTATTTCCTAGCATGGAAGTGTCGCATTTACATTCATTTGAAGTGAATACGAGGTATACATGACACTTCGTAATGAATATTATACCTTATCATGAAACATAGAAGAGTGATGCGATATCGCGTTTTAGGAAGCATTGGATCTCTATTGCTGCGATACGTAGACATCTGCAAACGCTATTTCCTAGCATGGAAGTGTCGCATTTACATGCTTTTGAAGTGAATACGAGGTATACGTGACACTTCGCAATGAATATTATATCTCATCATGAAACATAGGAATGAGGTGCTATATCGCGTTTTGAGAAGCACTAGAACTCTATTGCCACGATACGTAGACATCTGCAAACCCTATTTCCTAGCATGGAAGTGTCGCATTTACATTCTTTTGAAGTGAATACGAGGTATACATGACACTTCGCAATGAATATTATATCTTATCATGAAACGTAGGAATGAGGTGCTATATCGCGTTTTGAGAAGCATTAGATCACTATTGCTACGATACGTAGACATCTGCAAACGCTATTTCCTAGCATGGAAGTGTCTTATTTGCGTTCTTTTGAAGTGAATACGAGGTATACATGACACTTCGAAATGCATATTATATCTTATCATGAAACATAGAAGTGAGATGCAATATCGCGTTCTAAGAAGCACTAGAACTCTATTGCTACGATACGTAGACATCTGCAAACGCTATTTCCTAGCATGGAAGTGTCGCATTTACATTCATTTGAAGTGAATACGAGGTATACATGACGCTTCGCAATGAATATTATACCTTCTCATGAAACATAGGAATGAGGTGCTATATCGCGTTTTGAGAAGCATTAGAACTCTATTGCTACGATACGTAGACATCTGCAAACGCTATTTCCTAGCATGGAAGAGTCGCATTTACATTCATTTGAAGTGAATACGAGGTATACATGACACTTCGAAATGAATATTATACCTTATCATGAAACATAGAAGAGTAATGCGATATCGCGTTTTAGGAAGCATTGGATCTCTATTGCTGCGATACGTAGACATCTGCAAACGCTATTTCCTAGCATGGAAGTGTCGCATTTACATTCTTTTGAAGTGAGTACGAGGTATACATAACACTCCGTATTGAATATTATATCTTCTCATGAAACATAGCAGTGAGATGCGATATCGCGTTTTAGGATGCATTGGATCTCTATTGCTGCGATACGTAGACATCAGCAAACGCTATTTCCTAGCATGGAAGTGTCGCATTTACATTCTTTTGAAGTGAATACGAGGTATACATGACACTTCGCAATGAATATTATATCTTATCATGAAACGTAGGAATGAGGTGCTATATCGCGTTTTGAGAAGCATTAGAGCTCTATTGCTACGATACGTAAACATCTGCAAACGCTATTTCCTAGCATGGAAGTGTCTTATTTACGTTCTTTTGAAGTGAATACGTGGTATACATGACACTTCGCAATGAATATTATATCTTATCATGAAACATAGAAGTGAGATGCGATATCGCCTTCTAAGAAGCACTAGAACACTATTGCTGCGATACGTAGACATCTGCAAACGCTATGTCCTAGGATGGAAGGGTCGCATTTACATTCTTTTGAAGTGAGTACGAGGTATACATAACACTCCATAATGAATATTATATCTTCTCATGAAACATAGAAGAGAGATGCGATATCGCATTTTAGGAAGCATTGGAACTCTATTGCTGCGATACGTAGACATCTGCAAACGCTATTTCCTAGCATGGAAGTGTCGCATTTACATTCATTTGAAGTGAATACGAGGTATACATGACACTTCGAAATGAATATTATACCTTATCATGAAACATAGAAGAGTAATGCGATATCGCGTTTTAGGAAGCATTGGATCTCTATTGCTGCGATACGTAGACATCTGCAAACGCTATTTCCTAGCATGGAAGTGTCGCATTTACATTCTTTTGAAGTGAGTACGAGGTATACATAGCACTCCATATTGAATATTATATCTTCTCATGAAACATAGCAGTGAGATGCGATATCGCGTTTTAGGATGCATTGGATCTCTATTGCTGCGATACGTAGACATCTGCAAACGCTATTTCATAGCATGTAAGTGTCGCGTTTACATTCTTTTGATGTGAATACGAGGTATACATGACACTTCGCAATGAATATTATATCTGATCATGAAACATAGAAATGAGATGCGACATCTCGTTTTAAGAAGCATTAGAACTCTATTGCTAAGATACGTAGACATCTGCAAACGCTATTTCCTAGGATGGGAGGGTCGCATTTACATTCTTTTGAAGTGAGTACGAGGTATACAGAACACTCCATAATGAATATTGTATCTTCTCATGAAACATAGCAGTGAGATGCGGTATCGCGTTTTAAGAAGCATTAGAATTCTATTGCTACGATACGTAGACATTTGCAAACGCTATTTCATAGCATGTAAGTGTCGCGTTTACATTCTTTTGATGTGAATACGAGGTATACATGACACTTCGCAATGAATATTATATCTGATCATGAAACATAGAAATGAGATGCGACATCTCGTTTTAAGAAGCATTAGAACTCTATTGCTAAGATACGTAGACATCTGCAAACGCTATTTCCTAGGATGGGAGGGTCGCATTTACATTCTTTTGAAGTGAGTACGAGGTATACAGAACACTCCATAATGAATATTGTATCTTCTCATGAAACATAGCAGTGAGATGCGGTATCGCGTTTTAAGAAGCATTAGAATTCTATTGCTACGATACGTAGACATTTGCAAAGGCTATTCCCTAGCATCGAAGGGTCGCACTTACATTCTTTTGATGTGAATACGAGATATACAGGACACTTCGCAATGAATATTATATCTTCTCATGAAACATAGCAGTGAGATGCGATATCGCGTTTTAAGAAGCATTAGAACTCTATTGCTACGATACGTAGACATCTGCAAACGCTATTTCCTAGCATGGAAGTGTCGCATTTACATTCTTTTGAAGTGAATACGAGGTATACATGACACTTCGCAATGAGTATTATATCTTATCATGAAACATAGGAATGGGGTGCTATATCGCGTTTTGAGAAGCATTAGAACTCTATTGCTACGATACGTAGACATCTGCAAACGCTATTTCCTAGCATGGAAGTGTATTATGTACGTTCTTTTGAAGTGAATACGAGGTATACGTGACACTTCGCAATGTATATTATATCTTATTATGAAACATAGAAGTGAGATGCGATATCGCGTTCTAAGAAGCACTAGAACTCTATTGCTACGATACGTAGACATCTGCATACGCTATTTCCTAGGATGGAAGTGTCGCATTATATTCTTTTGAAGTGAGTACGAGGTATACATAACACTCCATAATGAATATTATATCTTCTCATGAAACATAGCAGTGAGATGCGATATCGCGTTTTAAGAAGCATTAGAACTCTATTGCTACGACACGTAGACATCTGCAAACGCTATTTCCTAGCATGGAAGTGTCGCATTTACATTCCTTTGAAGTGAATACGAGGTATACATGACACTTCGCAATGAATATTATACCTTATCGAGAAACATAGAAGAGAGATGCGATATCGCGTTTTAGGAAGCATTGGAACTCTATTGCTGCGATACGTAGACATCAGCAAACGCTATTTCCTAGCATGGAAGTGTCGCATTTACATTCTTTTGAAGTGAATACGAGGTATACATGACACTTCGCAATGAATATTATATCTTATCATGAAACGTAGGAATGAGGTGCTATATCGCGTTTTGAGAAGCATTAGAGCTCTATTGCTACGATACGTAAACATCTGCAAACGCTATTTCCTAGCATGGAAGTGTCTCATTTACGTTCTTTTGAAGTGAATACGTGGTATACATGACACTTCGCAATGAATATTATATCTTATCGTGAAACATAGAAGTGAGATGCGATATCGCCTTCTAAGAAGCACTAGAACTCTATTGCTGCGATACGTAGACATCTGCAAACGCTATTTCCTAGGATGGAAGGGTCGCATTTACATTCTTTTGAAGTGAGTACGAGGTATACATAACACTCCATAATGAATATTATATCTTCTCATGAAACATAGAAGAGAGATGCGATATCGCATTTTAGGAAGCATTGGAACTCTATTGCTGCGATACGTAGACATCTGCAAACGCTATTTCCTAGCATGGAAGTGTCGCATTTACATTCATTTGAAGTGAATACGAGGTTTACATGACACTTCGTAATGAATATTATACCTCATCATGAAACATAGAAGAGTGATGCGATATCGCGTTTTAGGAAGCATTGGATCTCTATTGCTGCGATACGTAGACATCTGCAAACGCTATTTCCTAGCATGGAAGTGTCGCATTTACATGCTTTTGAAGTGAATACGAGGTATACGTGACACTTCGCAATGAATATTATATCTCATCATGAAACATAGGAATGAGGTGCTATATCGCGTTTTGAGAAGCATTAGAACTCTATTGCCACGATACGTAGACATCTGCAAACCCTATTTCCTAGCATGGAAGTGTCTTATTTGCGTTCTTTTGAAGTGAATACGAGGTATACATGACACTTCGAAATGCATATTATATCTTATCATGAAACATAGAAGTGAGATGCGATATCGCGTTCTAAGAAGCACTAGAACTCTATTGCTACGATACGTAGACATCTGCAAACGCTATTTCCTAGCATGGAAGTGTCGCATTTACATTCATTTGAAGTGAATACGAGGTATACATGACGCTTCGCAATGAATATTATACCTTCTCATGAAACATAGAAGAGAGATGCGATATCGCGTTTTAGGAAGCATTGGAACTCTATTGCTGCGATACGTAGACATCTGCAAACGCTATTTGCTAGCATGGAAGTGTCGCATTTACATTCATTTGAAGTGAATACGAGGTATACATGACACTTCGTAATGAATATTATACCTTATCATGAAACATAGAAGAGTGATGCGATATCGCGTTTTAGGAAGCATTGGATCTCTATTGCTGCGATACGTAGACATCTGCAAACGCTATTTCCTAGCATGGAAGTGTCGCATTTACATTCTTTTGAAGTGAATACGAGGTATACGTGACACTTCGCAATGAATATTATATCTCATCATGAAACATAGGAATGAGGTGCTATATCGCGTATTGAGAAGCATTAGAACTCTATTGCTACGATACGTAGACATCTGCAAACCCTATTTCCTAGCATGGAAGTGTCTTATGTACGTTCTTTTGAAGTGAATACGAGGCATACATGACACTTCGCTATGAATATTATATCTTATCATGAAACATAGAAGTGAGATGCGATATCGCGTTCTAACAAGCACTAGAACTCTATTGCTACGATACGGAGACATCTGCATACGCTATTTCCTAGGATGGAAGGGTCGCATTTACATTCTTTTGAAGTGAGTACGAGGTATACATAACACTCCATAATGAATATTATATCTTCTCATGAAACATAGCAGTGAGATGCGATATCGCGTTTTAAGAAGCATTAGAGCTCTATTGCTGCGATACGTAGACATCTGCAAACGCTATTTCATAGCATGTAAGTGTCGCGTTTACATTCTTTTGATGTGAATACGAGGTATACATGACACTTCGCAATGAATATTATATCTGATCATGAAACATAGAAATGAGATGCGACATCTCGTTTTAAGAAGCATTAGAACTCTATTGCTAAGATACGTAGACATCTGCAAACGCTATTTCCTAGGATGGGAGGGTCGCATTTACATTCTTTTGAAGTGAGTACGAGGTATACAGAACACTCCATAATGAATATTGTATCTTCTCATGAAACATAGCAGTGAGATGCGATATCGCGTTTTAAGAAGCATTAGAATTCTATTGCTACGATACGTAGACATTTGCAAAGGCTATTCCCTAGCATCGAAGGGTCGCACTTACATTCTTTTGATGTGAATACGAGATATACAGGACACTTCGCAATGAATATTATATCTTCTCATGAAACATAGCAGTGAGATGCGATATCGCGTTTTAAGAAGCATTAGAACTCTATTGCTACGATACGTAGACATCTGCAAACGCTATTTCCTAGCATGGAAGTGTCGCATTTACATTCTTTTGAAGTGAATACTAGGTATACATGACACTTCGCAATGAATATTATACCTTATCGTGAAACATAGAAGAGAGATGCGATATCGCGTTTTAGGAAGCATTGGAACACTATTGCTGCGATACGTAGACATCTGCAAACGCTATTTCCTAGCATGGAAGTGTCGCATTTACATTCTTTTGAAGTGAATACGAGGTATACATGACACTTCGCAATGAGTATTATATCT
The DNA here is from genome assembly GCF_050948175.1 of Xylocopa sonorina. Lineage (NCBI taxonomy): Eukaryota > Metazoa > Arthropoda > Insecta > Hymenoptera > Apidae > Xylocopa > Xylocopa sonorina. The sequence continues at coordinate 160,207 of NW_027490342.1, forward strand.
TATCATGAAACATAGGAATGGGGTGCTATATCGCGTTTTGAGAAGCATTAGAACTCTATTGCTACGATACGTAGACATCTGCAAACGCTATTTCCTAGCATGGAAGTGTATTATGTACGTTCTTTTGAAGTGAATACGAGGTATACGTGACACTTCGCAATGTATATTATATCTTATTATGAAACATAGAAGTGAGATGCGATATCGCGTTCTAAGAAGCACTAGAACTCTATTGCTACGATACGTAGACATCTGCATACGCTATTTCCTAGGATGGAAGTGTCGCATTATATTCTTTTGAAGTGAGTACGAGGTATACATAACACTCCATAATGAATATTATATCTTCTCATGAAACATAGCAGTGAGATGCGATATCGCGTTTTAGGAAGCATTGGATCTCTATTGCTGCGATACGTAGACATCTGCAAACGCTATTTCCTAGCATGGAAGTGTCGCATTTACATTCTTTTGAAGTGAATACGAGGTATACATGACACTTCGCAATGAATATTATATCTTATCATGAAACATAGGAATGAGGTGCTATATCGCGTTTTGAGAAGCATTAGAACTCTATTGCTACGATACGTAGACATCTGCAAACGCTATTTCCTAGCATGGAAGAGTCGCATTTACATTCTTTTGAAGTGAATACGAGGTATACATGATACTTCGCAATGAATATTATACCTTATCGTGAAACATAGAAGAGAGATGCGATATCGCGTTTTAGGAAGCATTGGAACTCTATTGCTACGATACGTAGACATCTGCAAACGCTATTTCCTAGCATGGAAGTGTCGCATTTACATTCGTTTGAAGTGAATACGAGATTTACATAACACTCCATAATGAATATTATATCTTCTCATGAAACATAGCAGTGAGATGCGATATCGCGTTTTAGGAAGCATTGGATCTCTCTTGCTGCGCTACGTAGACATCTGCAAACGCTATTTCCTAGCATGGAAGTGTCGCATTTACATTCTTTTGAAGTGAATACGAGGTATACATGACACTTCGCAATGAATATTATATCTTATCATGAAACGTAGGAATGAGGTGCTATATCGCGTTTTGAGAAGCATTAGAGCTCTATTGCTACGATACGTAAACATCTGCAAACGCTATTTCCTAGCATGGAAGTGTCTTATTTACGTTCTTTTGAAGTGAATACGTGGTATACATGACAATTCGCAATGAATATTATATCTTATCATGAAACATAGAAGTGAGATGCGATATCGCCTTCTAAGAAGCACTAGAACTCTATTCCTACGATACGTAGACATCTGCAAACGCTATTTCCTAGGATGGAAGGGTCGCATTTACATTCTTTTGAAGTGAGTACGAGGTATACATAACACTCCATAATGAATATTATATCTTCTCATGAAGCATAGAAGAGAGATGCGATATCGCGTTTTAGGAAGCATTGGAACTCTATTGCTGCGATACGTAGACATCTGCAAACGCTATTTGCTAGCATGGAAGTGTCGCATTTACATTCATTTGAAGTGAATACGAGGTATACATGACACTTCGTAATGAATATTATACCTTATCATGAAACATAGAAGAGTGATGCGATATCGCGTTTTAGGAAGCATTGGATCTCCATTGCTGCGATACGTAGACATCTGCAAACGCTATTTCCTAGCATGGAAGTGTCGCATTTACATTCTTTTGAAGTGAATACGAGGTATACATGACACTTCGCAATGAATATTATACCTTATCGTGAAATATAGAAGAGAGATGCGATATCGCGTCTTAAGAAGCATTGGAACTCTATTGCTGCGATGCGTAGACATCTGCAAACGCTATTTCCTAGCATGGAAGTGTCGCATTTACATTCATTTGAAGTGAATACGAGGTATACATGACGCTTCGCAATGAATATTATACCTTCTCATGAAACATAGAAGAGAGATGCGATATCGCGTTTTAGGAAGCATTGGAACTCTATTGCTGCGATACGTAGACATCTGCAATCGCTACTTCCTAGCATGGAAGTGTCGCATTTACATTCTTTTGATGTGAATACGAGATATACATGACACTTCGCAATGAATATTATATCTTATCATGAAACATAGGAATGAGGTGCTATATCGAGGTTTGAGAAGCATTAGAACTCTATTGCCTATATACGTAGACATCTGCAAACTCTATTTCTTAGCAAGGAAATTTCGCACTTACATTCCACTGAAGTGAATACGAGGTATACATAACATTACACAATGAATATTATATCTTATTACGAAACATAGAAATGAAATACGACATCTCGTTTTAAGAAGCGTTAGTACTCTATTGCTGTGATACGTAGACATCTGCAAACAATATTTCCTTGCAAGGAAGTGTCGCATTTACATTCTTGTGAAGTGAAATCGAGGTATACATGACACTTCGCAATGAATATTATATCTTATCATGAAACATAGAAGTGTGATGCGATATCGCGTTTTAGGAAGCATTGGAACTCTATTGCTGCGATACGTAGACATCTGCAAACGCTATTTCCTAGCATGGAAGTGTCGCATTTACATTCTTTTGAAGTGAATACGAGGTATACATGACACTTCGCAATGAATATTATACCTTATCGTGAAACATAGAAGAGAGATGCGATATCGCGTTTTAGGAAGCATTGGAACTCTATTGCTGCGATACGTAGACATCTGCAAACGCTATTTCCTAGCATGGAAGTGTCGCATTTACATTCTTTTGAAGTGAATACGAGGTATACATGACACTTCGCAAAGAGTATTACATCTTATCATGAAACATAGGAATGGGGTCCTATATCGCGTTTTGAGAAGCATTAGAACTCTATTGCTACGATACGTAGACATCTGCAAACGCTACTTCCTAGCATGGAAGTGTCGCATTTACATTCTTTAGATGTGAATACGAGGTATACATGACACTTCGCAATGAATATTATATCTTATCATGAAACATAGGAATGAGGTGCTATATCGCGTTTTGAGAAGCATTAGAGCTCTATTGCTACGATACGTAGACATCTGCAAACGCTGTTTCCTTTCATGGAAGTGTCTTATTCACGTTCTTTTGAAGTGAATACGAGGTATACATGACACTTCGCAATGAATATTATATCTTATCACGAAACATAGAATTGAGTTGCGATATCGCGTTCTAAGAAGCACTAGAACTATATTGCTACGATACGTAGACATCTGCAAACAATATTTCCTAGCAAGGAAGTGTCGCATTTACATTCTTGTGAAGTGAAATCGAGGTATACATGACACTTCGCAATGAATATTATATCTTATCACGAAACATAGAAGAGTGATGCGATATCGCGTTTTAGGAAGCATTGGATCTCTATTGCTGCGATACGTAGACATCTGCAAACGCTATTTCCTAGCATGGAAGTGTCGCATTTACATTCTTTTGAAGTGAATACGAGGTATACATGACACTTCGCAATGAATATTATATCTTATCATGAAACATTTCCTAGCAAGGAAGTGTCGCATTTACATTCTTGTGAAGTGAAATCGAGGTATGCATGACACTTCGCAATGAATATTATATCTTATCACGAAACATAGAAGAGTGATGCGATATCGCGGTTTAGGAAGCATTGGATCTCCATTGCTGCGATACGTAGACATCTGCAAACGCTATTTCCTAGCATGGAAGTGTCGCATTTACATTCTTTTGAAGTGAATACGAGGTATACATGACACTTCGCAATGAATATTATATCTTATCATGAAACATAGGAATGAGGTGCTATATCGCGTTTTGAGAAGCATTAGAACTCTATTGCTACGATACGTAGACATCTGCAAACGCTATTTCCTAGCATGGAAGTGTCGTATTTACATTCTTTAGATGTGAATACGAGGTACACATGACACTTAGCAATGAATATTATATCTTATCATGAAACATAGGAATGAGGTGCTATATCGCGTTTTGAGAAGCATTAGAGCTCTATTGCTACGATACGTAGACATCTGCAAACGCTGTTTCCTTTCATGGAAGTGTCTTATTTACGTACTTTTGAAGTGAAAACGAGGTATACATGACACTTCGCAATGAATATTATATCTTATCATGAAACATAGCAGTGAGATGCGATATCGCGTTTTAAGAAGCATTAGAACTCTATTGCTACGATACGTAGACATCTGCAAACGCTATTTCCTAGCATGGAAGTGTCGCATTTACATTCATTTGAAGTGAATATGAGGTATACATGACACTTCGCAATGAATATTATATCTTATCATGAAACATAGCAGTGAGATGCGATATCGCGTTTTAAGAAGCATTAGAACTCTATTGCTACGATACGTAGACATCTGCAAACGCTATTTCCTAGCATGGAAGTGTCGCATTTACATTCATTTGAAGTGAATATGAGGTATACATGACACTTCGTAATGAATATTATACCTTATCATGAAACATAGAAGAGTGATGCGATATCGCGTTTTAGGAAGCATTGGAACTCTATTGCTGCGATACGTAGACATCTGCAAACGCTATTTCCTAGCATGGAAGTGTCGCATTTACATTATTTTGAAGTGAATACGAGATATACATGACACTTCGCAATGAATATTATATCTTCTCATGAAACATAGCAGTGAGATGCGATATCGCGTTTTAAGAAGCATTAGAACTCTATTGCCACGATACGTAGACATCTGCAAACGCTATTTCCTAGCATGGAGGTGTCGCATTTACATTCGTTTGAAGCGAATACGAGATATACATGACACTTCGCAATGAATATTATATCTTATCATGAAACATAGAAGTGAGATGCGATATGGCATTTTAAGAATCATTAGAACTCTATTGTTTCGACACGTGGTCATCTGGAAACGCTATTACCTAGCAAGGAAGTGTCGCATTTACATCCTTTTGAAGTCAATACGAGGTATACATCACACTTCGCAATGAATATTATATCTGATCATGAAACATAGAAATGAGATGCGACATCTCGTTTTAAGAAGCATTAGAACTCTATTGCTACGATACGTAGACATCTGCAAACGCTAATTCCTTGTATGGGAGGGTCGCATTTACATTCTTTTGATGTGAATACGAGATATACATGACACTTCGCAATGAATATTATATCTTATCATGAAACATAGGAATGAGGTGCTATATCGAGATTTGTGAAGCATTTGAACTCTATTGCCTATATACGTAGACATCTGCAAACTCTATTTCCTAGCCAGGAAATTTCGCACTTACATTCCACTGAAGTGAATACGAGGTATACATAACATTACACAATGATCATTATATCTTATTACGAAACATAGAAATGAAATACGACATCTCGTTTTAAGAAACATTAGAACCCTATTGCTACGATACGTAGACATCTGCAAACGCTATTTCCTAGCATGGAAGTGTCGCATTTACATTCTTTTGATGTGAATACGAGATATACATGACACTTCGCAATGAATATTATATCTTCTCATGAAACATAGCAGTGAGATGCGATATCGCGTTTTAAGAAGCATTAGAACTCTATTGCTACGATACGTAGACATTTGCAAAGGCTATTCCCTAGCATGGAAGGGTCGCACTTACAATCTTTTGAAGTGAGTACGAGGTATACATAACACTCCATAATGAATATTATATCTTATCATGAAACATAGGAATGAGGTGCTATATCGCGTTTTGAGAAGCATTAGAACTCTATTGCTACGATACGTAGACATCTGCAAACGCTATTTCCTAGCATGGACGTGTCGCATTTACATTCTTTTGAAGTGAATACGAGGTATACATGACACTTCGCAATGAATATTATACCTTATCATGAAACATAGAAGAGAGATGCGATATCGCGTTTTAGGAAGCATTGGAACTCTATTGGTGCGATACGTAGACATCTGCAAACGCTATTTCCTAGCATGGAAGTGTCGCATTTACATTCGTTTGAAGTGAATACGAGATATACATGACATTTCGCAATGAATATTATATCTTCTCATGAAACATAGCAGTGAGATGCGATATCGCGTTTTAAGAAGCATTAGAACTCTATTGCTACGATACGTAGACATCTGCAAAGGCTATTCCCTATCATGGAAGGGTCGCATTTACTTTCTTTTGATGTGAGTACGAGGTATACATATCACTCCATAATGAATATTATATCTTATCATGAAACATAGAAGTGAGATGCGATATCGCGTTCTAAGAAGCACTAGAACTCTATTGCTACGATACGTAGACATCTGCAAACGCTATTTTCTAGCATGGAAGTGTCGCATTTACATTCATTTGATGTGAATACGAGGTATACATGACACTTCGCAATGAATATTATATCTTATCATGAAACATAGAAGTGAGATGCGATATCGCGTTCTAAGAAGCACTAGAACTCTATTGCTACGATACGTAGACATCTGCAAACGCTATTTCCTAGGAAGGAAGGGTCGCATTTACATTCTCTTAAAGTGAGTACGAGGTATACATAACACTCCATAATGAATATTATATCTTCTCATGAAACATAGCAGTGAGATGCGATATCGCGTTTTAAGAAGCATTAGAACTCTATTGCTACGATACGAAGACATCTGCAAACGCTATTTCCTAACATGGAAGTGTCGCATTTACATTCATTTGAAGTGAATACGAGGTATACATGACGCTTCGCAATGAATATTACACCTTATCATGAAACATAGAAGAGAGATGCGATATCGCGTTTTAGGAAGCATTGGAACTCTATTGCTGCGATACGTAGACATCTGCAAACGCTAATTCCTAGCATGGAAGTGTCGCATTTACATACTTTTGATGTGAATACGAGGTATACATGACACTTCGCAATGAATATTATATCTTATCATGAAACATAGAAGTGAGATGCGATATCGCGTTCTAAGAAGCACTAGAACTCTATTGCTACGATACGTAGACATCTGCAAACAATATTTTCTAGCAAGGTAGTGTAGCATTTACATTCTTGTGAAGTGAAATCGAGGTATACATGACACTTCGCAATGAATATTATATCTTATCACGAAACATAGAAGTGTGATGCGATTTCGCATTTTAAGAAGCATTAGAACTATATTGCTACGATACGTAGACATCTGCAAACGCTATTTCCTAGCATGGAAGTGTCGCATTTACATTCATTTGAAGTCAATATGAGGTATACATGACACTTCGTAATGAATATTATACCTTATCATGAAACATAGAAGAGTGATGCGATATCGCGTTTTAGGACGCATTGGAACTCTATTGCTGCGATACGTAGACATCTGCAAACGCTATTTCCTAGCATGGAAGTGTCGCATTTACATTCTTTTGATGTGAATACGAGATATACATGACACTTCGCAATGAATATTATATCTTCTCATGAAACATAGCAGTGAGATGCGATATCGCGTTTTAAGAAGCATTAGAACTCTATTGCTACGATACGTAGACATCTGCAAACGCTATTCCCTAGCATGGAAGTGTCGCACTTACATTCTTTTGAAGTGAGTACGAGGTATACATAACACTCCATAATGAATATTATATCTTCTCATGAAACATAGAAGAGTGATGCGATATCGCGTTTTAGGAAGCATTGGATCTCTATTGCTGCGATACGTAGACATCTGCAAACGCTATTTCCTAGCATGGAAGTGTCGCATTTACATTCTTTTGAAGTGAATACGAGGTATACATGACACTTCGCAATGAATATTATATCTTATCATGAAACATAGGAATGAGGTGCTATATCGCGTTTTGAGAAGCATTAGAACTCTATTGCTACGATACGTAGACATCTGCAAACGCTATTTCCTAGCATGGAAGTGTCGCATTTACATCCTTTTGAAGTCAATACGAGGTATACATGACACTTCGCAATGAATATTATATCTGATCATGAAACATAGAAATGAGATGCGACATCTCGTTTTAAGAAGCATTAGAACTCTATTGCTACGATACGTAGACATCTGCAATCGCTAATTCCTTGTATGGGAGGGTCGCATTTACATTCTTTTGATGTGAATACGAGATATACATGACACTTCGCAATGAATATTATATCTTATCATGAAACATAGGAATGGGGTGCTATATCGCGTTTTGAGAAGCATTAGAACTCTATTGCTACGATACGTAGACATCTGCAAACGCTATTTCCTAGCATGGAAGTGTCGCATTTACATTCTTTTGAAGTGAATACGAGGTATACATGACACTTCGCAATGAGTATTATATCTTATCATGAAACATAGGAATGAGGTGCTATATCGCGTTTTGAGAAGCATTAGAACTCTATTGCTACGATACGTAGACATCTGCAAACGCTATTTCCTAGCATGGAAGTGTCGCATTTACATTCGTTTGAAGTGAATACGAGATATACATGACACTTCGCAATGAATATTATACCTTATCATGAAACATAGAAGAGTGATGCGATATCGCGTTTTAGGAAGCATTGGATCTCTATTGCTGCGATATGTAGACATCTGCAAACGCTATTTCCTAGCATGGAAGTGTCGCATTTACTTTCTTTTGAAGTGAATACCAGGTATACATGACATTTCGCAATGAATATTATATCTTATCATGAAACATAGGAATGAGGTGCTATATCGCGTTTTGAGAAGCATTAGAACTCTATTGCTACGATACGTAGACATCTGCAAACGCTATTTCCTAGCATGGAAGTGTCGCATTTACATTCTTTTGAAGTGAATACGAGGTATACATGACACTTCGCAATGAATATTATACCTTATCGTGAAACATAGAAGAGAGATGCGATATCGCGTTTTAGGAAGCATTGGAACTTTATTGCTGCGGTACGTAGACATCTGCAAACGCTATTTCCTAGCATGGAAGTGTCGCATTTACATTCTTTTGAAGTGAATACGAGGTATACATGACACTTCGCAATGAGTATTATATCTTATCATGAAACATAGGAATGAGGTGCTATATCGCGTTTTGAGAAGCACTAGAACTCTATTGCTACGATACGTAGACATCTGCAAACGCTATTTCCTAGCATGGAAGTGTCGCATTTGCATTCTTTTGAAGCGAATACGAGGTATACATGACACTTCGCTATGAATATTATATCTTATCATGAAACATAGGAATGAGGTGCTATATCGCGTTTTGAGAAGCGTTAGAGCTCTATTGCTACGATACGTAGACATTTGTAAAGGCTATTCCCTAGCATGGAAGGGTCGCACTTACATTCCTTTGAAGTGAGCACGAGGTATACATAACACTCCATAATGAATATTATATCTTCTCATGAAACATAGAAGAGTGATGCGATATCGCGTTTTAGGAAGCATTGGATCTCTATTGCTGCGATACGTAGACATCTGCAAACGCTATTTCCTAGCATGGAAGTGTCGCATTTACATTCTTTTGATGTGAATACGAGATATACGTGACACTTCGCAATGAATATTATATCTTCTCATGAAACATAGCAGTGAGATGCGATATCGCGTTTTAAGAAGCATTGGAACTCTATTGCTACGATACGTAGACATCTGCAAACGCTATTCCCTAGCATGGAAGGGTCGCACTTACATTCTTTTGAAGTGAGTACGAGGTATACATAACACTCCATAATGAATATTATATCTTCTCATGAAACATAGAGGAGTGATGCGATATCGCGTTTTAGGAAGCATTGGATCTCTATTGCTGCGATACGTAGACATCTGCAAACGCTATTTCCTAGCATGGAAGTGTCGCATTTACATTCATTTGAAGTCAATATGAGGTATACATGACACTTCGTAATGAATATTATACCTTATCATGAAACATAGAAGAGTGATGCGATATCGCGTTTTAGGACGCATTGGAACTCTATTGCTGCGATACGTAGACATCTGCAAACGCTATTTCCTAGCATGGAAGTGTCGCATTTACATTCATTTGAAGTCAATATGAGGTATACATGACACTTCGTAATGAATATTATACCTTATCATGAAGCATAGAAGAGTGATGCGATATCGCGTTTTAGGACGCATTGGAACTCTATTGCTGCGATACGTAGACATCTGCAAACGCTATTTCCTAGCATGGAAGTGTCGGATTTACATTCTTTTGATGTGAATACGAGATATACATGACACTTCGCAATGAATATTATATCTTCTCATGAAACATAGCAGTGAGATGCGATATCGCGTTTTAAGAAGCATTAGAACTCTATTGCTACGATACGTAGACATCTGCAAACGCTATTTCCTAGCATGGAAGTGTCGCATTTACATTCTTTTGAAGAGAATACGAGGTATACATGACACTTCGCAATGAATATTATATCTTATCATGAAACATAGGAATGAGGTGCTATATCGCGTTTTGAGAAGCATTAGAACTCTATTGCTACGATACGTAGACATCTGCAAACGCTATTTCCTAGCATGGAAGTGTCGCATTTACATTCTTTTGAAGTGAATACGAGGTATACATGACACTTCGCAATGAATATTATATCTTATCATGAAACATAGAAGTGAGATGCGATATCGCGTTCTAAGAAGCACTAGAACTCTATTGCTACGATACGTAGACATCTCCAAACAATATTTTCTAGCAAGGAAGTGTCGCATTTACATTCTTGTGAAGTGATATCGAGGTATACATGACACTTCGCAATGAATATTATATCTTATCACGAAACATAGAAGTGTGACGCGATATCGCATTTTAAGAAGCATTAGAACTATATTGCTACGATACGTAGACATCTGCAAACGCTATTTCCTAGCATGGAAGTGTCGCATTTACATTCATTTGAAGTCAATATGAGGTATACATGACACTTCGTAATGAATATTATACCTTATCATGAAACATAGAAGAGTGATGCGATATCGCGTTTTAGGACGCATTGGAACTCTATTGCTGCGATACGTAGACATCTGCAAACGCTATTTCCTAGCATGGAAGTGTCACATTTACATTCTTTTGATGTGAATACGAGATATACATGACACTTCGCAATGAATATTATATCTTCTCATGAAACATAGCAGTGAGATGCGATATCGCGTTTTAAGAAGCATTAGAACTCTATTGCTACGATACGTAGACATCTGCAAACGCTATTTCCTAGCATGGAAGTGTTGCATTTACATTCATTTGAAGTGAATACGAGGTATACATGACACTTCGCAATGAATATTATATCTTATCATGAAACATAGAAGTGAGATGCGATTTCGCGTTCTAAGAAGCACTAGAACTCTATTGCTACGATACGTAGACATCTGCAAACGCTATTTCCTAGGATGGAAGGGTCGCATTTTCATTCTCTTGAAGTGAGTACGAGGTATACATAACACTCCATAATGAATATTATATCTTCTCATGAAACATAGCAGTGAGATGCGATATCGCGTTTTAAGAAGCATTAGAACTCTATTGCTACGATACGTAGACATCTGCAAACGCTATTTCCTAGCATGGATGTGTCGCACTTACATTCATTTGAAGTGAATATGAGGTATACATAACACTTCGTAATGAATATTATACCTTATCATGAAACATAGAAGAGTGATGCGATATCGCGTTTTAGGAAGCATTGGAACTCTATTGCTGCGATACGTAGACATCTGCAAACGCTATTTCCTAGCATGGAAGCGTCGCATTTACATTCTTGTGATGTGAATACGAGATATGCATGACACTTCGCAATGAATATTATATCTTCTCATGAAACATAGCAGTGAGATGCGATATCGCGTTCTAAGAAGCACTAGAACTCTATTGCTACGATACGTAGACATCTGCAAACGCTATTTTCTAGCATGGAAGTGTCGCATTTACATTCATTTGAAGTGAAAACGAGGTATACATGACACTTCGCTATGAATATTATACCTTATCATGAAACATAGAAGAGTGATGCGATATCGCGTTTTAGGAAGCATTGGATCTCTATTGCTGCGATACGTAGACATCTGCAAACGCTATTTCCTAGCATGGAAGTGTCGCATTTACATTCTTTTAAAGTGAATACGAGGTATACATGACACTTCGCAATGAATATTATATCTTATCATGAAACATAGGAATGAGGTGCTATATCGCGTTTTGGGAAGCATTAGAACTCTATTGCTACGATACGTAGACATCTGCAAACGCTATTTCCTAGCATGGAAGTGTCGCATTTACATTCTTTTGAAGTGAATACGAGGTATACATGACACTTCGCAATTAATATTATATCTTATCATGAAACATAGCAGTGAGATGCGATATCGCGTTTTGAGAAGCATTAGAACTCTATTGCTACGATACGTACACATCTGCAAACGCTATTTCCTAGCATGGAAGTGTCGCATTTACATTCTTTTGAAGTGAATACGAGGTATACATGACGCTTCGCAATGAATATTATACTTTATCATGAAACGTAGAAGAGAGATGCGATATCGCGTTTTAGGAAGCATTGGAACTCTATTGCTGCGATACGTAGACATCTGCAAAGGCTACTCCCTATCATGGAAGGGTCGCATTTACTTTCTTTTGAAGTGAGTACGAGGTATACATATCACTCCATAATGAATATTATATCTTATCATGAAACATAGAAGTGAGATGCGATATCGCGTTCTAAGAAGCACTAGAACTCTATTGCTACGATTCGTAGACATCTGCAAACGCTATTTTCTGGCATGGAAGTGTCGCATTTACATTCATTTGAAGTGAAAACGAGGTATACATGACACTTCGCTATGAATATTATACCTTATCATGAAACATAGAAGAGTGATGCGATATCGCGTTTTAGGAAGCATTGGATCTCTATTGCTGCGATACGTAGACATCTGTAAACGCTATTTCCTAGCATGGAAGTGTCGCATTTACATTCTTTTGAAGTGAATACGAGGTATACATGACACTTCGCAATGAATATTATATATTATCATGAAACATAGAAGTGAGATGCGATATGGCATTTTAAGAATCATTAGAACTCTATTGTTTCGACACGTAGTCATCTGGAAACGCTATTTCCTAGCAAGGAAGTGTCGCATTTACATCCTTTTGAAGTCAATACGAGGTATACATAACACTTCGCAATGAATATTATATCTGATCATGAAACATAGAAATGAGATGCGACATCTCGTTTTAAGAAGCATTAGAACTCCATTGCTACGATACGTAGACGTCTGCAAACGCTATTTCCTAGCATAGAAGTGTCTTATTTACATTCTCTTGAAGTGAGTACGAGGTATACATAACACTCCATAATGAATATTATATCTTCTCATGAAACATAGCAGTGAGATGCGATATCGCGTTTTAAGAAGCATTAGAACTCTATTGCTACGACACGTAGACATCTGCAAACGCTATTTCCTAGCATGGAAGAGTCGCATTTACATTCTTTTGATGTGAATACGTGATATACATGACACTTCGCAATGAATATTATATCTTATCATGAAATATAGGAATGAGGTGCTATATCGAGTTTTGAAAAGCATTAGAACTCTATTGCCTATATACGTAGACATCTGCAAACTCTATTTCCTAGGAAGGAAATTTCGCACTTACATTCCACTGAAGTGAATACGAGGTATACATAACATTACACAACGAATATTATATCTTATTACGAAACATAGAAATGAAATACGACATCACGTTTTAAGAAGCATTAGTACTCTATTACTGTGATTCGTAGACATCTGCAAACAATATTTCCTAGCATGGAAGTGTCGCATTTACATTCTTTTGAAGTGAATACGAGGTATACATGACACTTCGCAAGGAATATTGTATCTTATCATGAAACATAGCAGTGAGATGCGATGTCGCGTTTTAAGAAGCATTAGAACTCTATTGCTACGATACGTAGACATCTGCAAACGCTATTTCCTAGCATGGAAGTGTCGCATTTACATTCTTTTGAAGTGAATACGAAGTATACATGACGCTTCGCAATGAATATTATACCTTATCATGAAACATAGAAGAGAGATGCGATATCGCGTTTTAGGAAGCATTGGAACTCTATTGCTGCGATACGTAGACATCTGCAAACGCTAATTCCTAGCATGGAAGTGTCGCATTTACACACTTTTGATGTGAATACGAGATATACATGACACGTCGCAATGAATATTATATCTTATCATGAAACATAGAAGTGTGATGCGATATCGCATTTTAAGAAACATTAGAACCCTATTGCTACGATACGTAGACATCTGCAAACGCTACTTCCTAGCATGGAAGTGTCGCATTTACATTCTTTTGTAGTGAATACGAGGTATACATGACACTTCGCAATTAATATTATATCTTATCATGAAACATAGCAGTGAGATGCGATATCGCGTTTTAAGAAGCATTAGAACCCTATTGCTACGATACGTAGACATCTGCAAAGGCTATTCCCTAGCATGGAATGGTCGCATTTACTTTCTTTTGAAGTGAGTACGAGGTATACATATAACTCCATAATGAATATTATATCTTATCATGAAACATAGCAGTGAGATGCGATATCGCGTTTTAAGAAGCATTAGAACTCTATTGCTACGATACGTAGACATCTGCAAACGCTATTTCCTAGCATGGAAGTGTCGCATTTACATTCATTTGAAGTGAATACGAGGTATACATGACACTTCGCAATGAATATTATATCTTATCATGAAACATAGAAGTGAGATGCGATTTCGCGTTCTAAGAAGCACTAGAACTCTATTGCTACGATACGTAGACATCTGCAAACGCTATTTCCTAGGATGGAAGGGTCGCATTTTCATTCTCTTGAAGTGAGTACGAGGTATACATAACACTCCATAATGAATATTATATCTTCTCATGAAACATAGCAGTGAGATGCGATATCGCGTTTTAAGAAGCATTAGAACTCTATTGCTATGATACGTAGACATCTGCAAACGCTATTTCCTAGCATGGAAGTGTCGCACTTACATTCATTTGAAGTGAATATGAGGTATACATGACACTTCGTAATGAATATTATACCTTATCATGAAACATAGAAGAGTGATGCGATATCGCGTTTTAGGAAGCATTGGAACTCTATTGCTGCGATACGTAGACATCTGCAAACGCTATTTCCTAGCATGGAAGTGTCGCATTTACATTCTTTTGATGTGAATACGAGATATACATGACACTTCGCAATGAATATTATATCTTCTCATGAAACATAGCAGTGAGATGCGATATCGCGTTTTAAGAAGCATTAGAACTCTATTGCTACGATACGTAGACATCTGCAAACGCTATTTCCTAGCATGAAAGTGTCGCATTTACATACTTTTGAAGTGAGTACGAGGTATACATAACACTCCATAATGAATATTAAATCTTCTCCTGAAACATAGAAGAGTGATGCGATATCGCGTTCTAAGAAGCACTAGAACTCTATTGCTGCGATACGTAGACATCTGCAAACGCTATTTCCTAGCATGGAAGTGTCGCATTTACATTCTTTGGAAGTCAATACGAGGTATACATGACACTTTGCAATGAATATTATATCTTATCGTGAAACATAGGAATGAGGTGCTATATCGCGTTTTGAGAAGCATTAGAACTCTATTGCTACGATACGTAGACATCTGCAAATGCTATTTCCTAGCATGGAAGTGTCGCATTTACATTCTTTTGAAGTGAATACGAGGAATACATGACACTTCGCAATGAATATTATACCTTATCATGAAACATAGAAGAGAGATGCGATATCGCGTTTTAGGAAGCATTGGAACTCTATTTGTGCGATACGTAGACATCTGCAAACGCTATTTCCTAGCATGGAAGTGTCGCATTTACATTCGTTTGAAGTGAATACGAGATATACATGACATTTCGCAATGAATATTATATCTTCTCATGAAACATAGCAGTGAGATGCGATATCGCGTTTTAAGAAGCATTAGAACTCTATTGCTACGATACGTAGACATCTGCAAAGGCTATTCCCTATCATGGAAGGGTCGCATTTACTTTCTTTTGAAGTGAGGACGAGGTATACATATCACTCCATAATGAATATTATATCTTATCATGAAACATAGAAGTGAGATGCGATATCGCGTTCTAAGAAGCACTAGAACTCTATTGCTACGATTCGTAGACATCTGCAAACGCTATTTTCTGGCATGGAAGTGTCGCATTTACATTCATTTGAAGTGAAAACGAGGTATACATGACACTTCGCTATGAATATTATACCTTATCATGAAACATAGAAGAGTGATGCGATATCGCGTTTTAGGAAGCATTGGATCTCTATTGCTGCGATACGTAGACATCTGCAAACGCTATTTCCTAGCATGGAAGTGTCGCATTTACATTCTTTTGAAGTGAATACGAGGTATACATGACACTTCGCAATGAATATTATATATTATCATGAAACATAGAAGTGAGATGCGATATGGCATTTTAAGAATCATTAGAACTCTATTGTTTCGACACGTAGTCATCTGGAAACGCTATTTCCTAGCAAGGAAGTGTCGCATTTACATCCTTTTGAAGTCAATACGAGGTATACATAACACTTCGCAATGAATATTATATCTGATCATGAAACATAGAAATGAGATGCGACATCTCGTTTTAAGAAGCATTAGAACTCCATTGCTACGATACGTAGACGTCTGCAAACGCTATTTCCTAGCATAGAAGTGTCTTATTTACATTCTCTTGAAGTGAGTACGAGGTATACATAACACTCCATAATGAATATTATATCTTCTCATGAAACATAGCAGTGAGATGCGATATCGCGTTTTAAGAAGCATTAGAACTCTATTGCTACGACACGTAGACATCTGCAAACGCTATTTCCTAGCATGGAAGTGTCGCATTTACATTCTTTTGATGTGAATACGTGATATACATGACACTTCGCAATGAATATTATATCTTATCATGAAATATAGGAATGAGGTGCTATATCGAGTTTTGAGAAGCATTAGAACTCTATTGCCTATATACGTAGACATCTGCAAACTCTATTTCCTAGGAAGGAAATTTCGCACTTACATTCCACTGAAGTGAATACGAGGTATACATAACATTACACAACGAATATTATATCTTATTACGAAACATAGAAATGAAATACGACATCACGTTTTAAGAAGCATTAGTACTCTATTACTGTGATTCGTAGACATCTGCAAACAATATTTCCTAGCATGGAAGTGTCGCATTTACATTCTTTTGAAGTGAATACGAGGTATACATGACACTTCGCAAGGAATATTGTATCTTATCATGAAACATAGCAGTGAGATGCGATGTCGCGTTTTAAGAAGCATTAGAACTCTATTGCTACGATACGTAGACATCTGCAAACGCTATTTCCTAGCATGGAAGTGTCGCATTTACATTCTTTTGAAGTGAATACGAAGTATACATGACGCTTCGCAATGAATATTATACCTTATCATGAAACATAGAAGAGAGATGCGATATCGCGTTTTAGGAAGCATTGGAACTCTATTGCTGCGATACGTAGACATCTGCAAACGCTAATTCCTAGCATGGAAGTGTCGCATTTACACACTTTTGATGTGAATACGAGATATACATGACACGTCGCAATGAATATTATATCTTATCATGAAACATAGAAGTGTGATGCGATATCGCATTTTAAGAAACATTAGAACCCTATTGCTACGATACGTAGACATCTGCAAACGCTACTTCCTAGCATGGAAGTGTCGCATTTACATTCTTTTGTAGTGAATACGAGGTATACATGACACTTCGCAATTAATATTATATCTTATCATGAAACATAGCAGTGAGATGCGATATCGCGTTTTAAGAAGCATTAGAACCCTATTGCTACGATACGTAGACATCTGCAAAGGCTATTCCCTAGCATGGAATGGTCGCATTTACTTTCTTTTGAAGTGAGTACGAGGTATACATATAACTCCATAATGAATATTATATCTTATCATGAAACATAGCAGTGAGATGCGATATCGCGTTTTAAGAAGCATTAGAACTCTATTGCTACGATACGTAGACATCTGCAAACGCTATTTCCTAGCATGGAAGTGTCGCATTTACATTCATTTGAAGTGAATACGAGGTATACATGACACTTCGCAATGAATATTATATCTTATCATGAAACATAGAAGTGAGATGCGATTTCGCGTTCTAAGAAGCACTAGAACTCTATTGCTACGATACGTAGACATCTGCAAACGCTATTTCCTAGGATGGAAGGGTCGCATTTTCATTCTCTTGAAGTGAGTACGAGGTATACATAACACTCCATAATGAATATTATATCTTCACATGAAACATAGCAGTGAGATGCGATATCGCGTTTTAAGAAGCATTAGAACTCTATTGCTATGATACGTAGACATCTGCAAACGCTATTTCCTAGCATGGAAGTGTCGCACTTACATTCATTTGAAGTGAATATGAGGTATACATGACACTTCGTAATGAATATTATACCTTATCATGAAACATAGAAGAGTGATGCGATATCGCGTTTTAGGAAGCATTGGAACTCTATTGCTGCGATACGTAGACATCTGCAAACGCTATTTCCTAGCATGGAAGTGTCGCATTTACATTCTTTTGATGTGAATACGAGATATACATGACACTTCGCAATGAATATTATATCTTCTCATGAAACATAGCAGTGAGATGCGATATCGCGTTTTAAGAAGCATTAGAACTCTATTGCTACGATACGTAGACATCTGCAAACGCTATTTCCTAGCATGAAAGTGTCGCATTTACATACTTTTGAAGTGAGTACGAGGTATACATAACACTCCATAATGAATATTAAATCTTCTCCTGAAACATAGAAGAGTGATGCGATATCGCGTTCTAAGAAGCACTAGAACTCTATTGCTGCGATACGTAGACATCTGCAAACGCTATTTCCTAGCATGGAAGTGTCGCATTTACATTCTTTGGAAGTCAATACGAGGTATACATGACACTTTGCAATGAATATTATATCTTATCGTGAAACATAGGAATGAGGTGCTATATCGCGTTTTGAGAAGCATTAGAACTCTATTGCTACGATACGTAGACATCTGCAAATGCTATTTCCTAGCATGGAAGTGTCGCATTTACATTCTTTTGAAGTGAATACGAGGAATACATGACACTTCGCAATGAATATTATACCTTATCATGAAACATAGAAGAGAGATGCGATATCGCGTTTTAGGAAGCATTGGAACTCTATTTGTGCGATACGTAGACATCTGCAAACGCTATTTCCTAGCATGGAAGTGTCGCATTTACATTCGTTTGAAGTGAATACGAGATATACATGACATTTCGCAATGAATATTATATCTTCTCATGAAACATAGCAGTGAGATGCGATATCGCGTTTTAAGAAGCATTAGAACTCTATTGCTACGATACGTAGACATCTGCAAAGGCTATTCCCTATCATGGAAGGGTCGCATTTACTTTCTTTTGAAGTGAGGACGAGGTATACATATCACTCCATAATGAATATTATATCTTATCATGAAACATAGAAGTGAGATGCGATATCGCGTTCTAAGAAGCACTAGAACTCTATTGCTACGATACGTAGACATCTGCAAACGCTATTTTCTAGCATGGAAGTGTCGCATTTACATTCATTTGAAGTGAAAACGAGGTATACATGACACTTCGCTATGAATATTATACCTTATCATGAAACATAGAAGAGTGATGCGATAACGCGTTTTAGGAAGCATTTGATCTCTATTGCTGCGATACGTAGACATCTGCAAACGCTATTTCCTAGCATGGAAGTGTCGCATTTACATTCTTTTGAAGTGAATACGAGGTATACATGACACTTCGCAATGAATATTATATATTATCATGAAACATAGAAGTGAGATGCGATATGGCATTATAAGAATCATTAGAACTCTATTGTTTCGAGCACGTAGTCATCTGGAAGCGCTATTTCCTAGCAAGGAAGTGTCGCATTTACATCCTTTTGAAGTCAATACGAGGTATACATAACACTTCGCAATGAATTTTATATCTGATCATGAAACATAGAAATGAGATGCGACATCTCGTTTTAAGAAGCATTAGAACTCTATTGCTACGATACGTAGACGTCTGCAAACGCTATTTCCTAGCATGGAAGTGTCTTATTTACGTTCTCTTGAAGTGAATACGAGGTATACATGACACTTCGCAATGAATATTATACCTTATCATGAAACATAGAAGAGTGATGCGATATCGCGTTTTAGGAAGCATTGGATCTCTATTGCTGCGATACGTAGACATCTGCAAACGCTATTTCCTAGCATGGAAGTGTCGCATTTACATTCTTTTGAAGTGAATACGAGGTATACATGACACTTCGCAATGAATATTATATATTATCATGAAACATAGAAGTGAGATGCGATATGGCATTTTAAGAATCATTAGAACTCTATTGTTTCGACACGTAGTCATCTGGAAACGCTATTTCCTAGCAAGGAAGTGTCGCATTTACATCCTTTTGAAGTCAATACGAGGTATACATAACACTTCGCAATGAATATTATATCTGATCATGAAACATAGAAATGAGATGCGACATCTCGTTTTAAGAAGCATTAGAACTCCATTGCTACGATACGTAGACGTCTGCAAACGCTATTTCCTAGCATAGAAGTGTCTTATTTACATTCTCTTGAAGTGAGTACGAGGTATACATAACACTCCATAATGAATATTATATCTTCTCATGAAACATAGCAGTGAGATGCGATATCGCGTTTTAAGAAGCATTAGAACTCTATTGCTACGACACGTAGACATCTGCAAACGCTATTTCCTAGCATGGAAGTGTCGCATTTACATTCTTTTGATGTGAATACGTGATATACATGACACTTCGCAATGAATATTATATCTTATCATGAAATATAGGAATGAGGTGCTATATCGAGTTTTGAGAAGCATTAGAACTCTATTGCCTATATACGTAGACATCTGCAAACTCTATTTCCTAGGAAGGAAATTTCGCACTTACATTCCACTGAAGTGAATACGAGGTATACATAACATTACACAACGAATATTATATCTTATTACGAAACATAGAAATGAAATACGACATCACGTTTTAAGAAGCATTAGTACTCTATTACTGTGATTCGTAGACATCTGCAAACAATATTTCCTAGCATGGAAGTGTCGCATTTACATTCTTTTGAAGTGAATACGAGGTATACATGACACTTCGCAAGGAATATTGTATCTTATCATGAAACATAGCAGTGAGATGCGATGTCGCGTTTTAAGAAGCATTAGAACTCTATTGCTACGATACGTAGACATCTGCAAACGCTATTTCCTAGCATGGAAGTGTCGCATTTACATTCTTTTGAAGTGAATACGAAGTATACATGACGCTTCGCAATGAATATTATACCTTATCATGAAACATAGAAGAGAGATGCGATATCGCGTTTTAGGAAGCATTGGAACTCTATTGCTGCGATACGTAGACATCTGCAAACGCTAATTCCTAGCATGGAAGTGTCGCATTTACACACTTTTGATGTGAATACGAGATATACATGACACGTCGCAATGAATATTATATCTTATCATGAAACATAGAAGTGTGATGCGATATCGCATTTTAAGAAACATTAGAACCCTATTGCTACGATACGTAGACATCTGCAAACGCTACTTCCTAGCATGGAAGTGTCGCATTTACATTCTTTTGTAGTGAATACGAGGTATACATGACACTTCGCAATTAATATTATATCTTATCATGAAACATAGCAGTGAGATGCGATATCGCGTTTTAAGAAGCATTAGAACCCTATTGCTACGATACGTAGACATCTGCAAAGGCTATTCCCTAGCATGGAATGGTCGCATTTACTTTCTTTTGAAGTGAGTACGAGGTATACATATAACTCCATAATGAATATTATATCTTATCATGAAACATAGCAGTGAGATGCGATATCGCGTTTTAAGAAGCATTAGAACTCTATTGCTACGATACGTAGACATCTGCAAACGCTATTTCCTAGCATGGAAGTGTCGCATTTACATTCATTTGAAGTGAATACGAGGTATACATGACACTTCGCAATGAATATTATATCTTATCATGAAACATAGAAGTGAGATGCGATTTCGCGTTCTAAGAAGCACTAGAACTCTATTGCTACGATACGTAGACATCTGCAAACGCTATTTCCTAGGATGGAAGGGTCGCATTTTCATTCTCTTGAAGTGAGTACGAGGTATACATAACACTCCATAATGAATATTATATCTTCACATGAAACATAGCAGTGAGATGCGATATCGCGTTTTAAGAAGCATTAGAACTCTATTGCTATGATACGTAGACATCTGCAAACGCTATTTCCTAGCATGGAAGTGTCGCACTTACATTCATTTGAAGTGAATATGAGGTATACATGACACTTCGTAATGAATATTATACCTTATCATGAAACATAGAAGAGTGATGCGATATCGCGTTTTAGGAAGCATTGGAACTCTATTGCTGCGATACGTAGACATCTGCAAACGCTATTTCCTAGCATGGAAGTGTCGCATTTACATTCTTTTGATGTGAATACGAGATATACATGACACTTCGCAATGAATATTATATCTTCTCATGAAACATAGCAGTGAGATGCGATATCGCGTTTTAAGAAGCATTAGAACTCTATTGCTACGATACGTAGACATCTGCAAACGCTATTTCCTAGCATGAAAGTGTCGCATTTACATACTTTTGAAGTGAGTACGAGGTATACATAACACTCCATAATGAATATTAAATCTTCTCCTGAAACATAGAAGAGTGATGCGATATCGCGTTCTAAGAAGCACTAGAACTCTATTGCTGCGATACGTAGACATCTGCAAACGCTATTTCCTAGCATGGAAGTGTCGCATTTACATTCTTTGGAAGTCAATACGAGGTATACATGACACTTTGCAATGAATATTATATCTTATCGTGAAACATAGGAATGAGGTGCTATATCGCGTTTTGAGAAGCATTAGAACTCTATTGCTACGATACGTAGACATCTGCAAATGCTATTTCCTAGCATGGAAGTGTCGCATTTACATTCTTTTGAAGTGAATACGAGGAATACATGACACTTCGCAATGAATATTATACCTTATCATGAAACATAGAAGAGAGATGCGATATCGCGTTTTAGGAAGCATTGGAACTCTATTTGTGCGATACGTAGACATCTGCAAACGCTATTTCCTAGCATGGAAGTGTCGCATTTACATTCGTTTGAAGTGAATACGAGATATACATGACATTTCGCAATGAATATTATATCTTCTCATGAAACATAGCAGTGAGATGCGATATCGCGTTTTAAGAAGCATTAGAACTCTATTGCTACGATACGTAGACATCTGCAAAGGCTATTCCCTATCATGGAAGGGTCGCATTTACTTTCTTTTGAAGTGAGGACGAGGTATACATATCACTCCATAATGAATATTATATCTTATCATGAAACATAGAAGTGAGATGCGATATCGCGTTCTAAGAAGCACTAGAACTCTATTGCTACGATACGTAGACATCTGCAAACGCTATTTTCTAGCATGGAAGTGTCGCATTTACATTCATTTGAAGTGAAAACGAGGTATACATGACACTTCGCTATGAATATTATACCTTATCATGAAACATAGAAGAGTGATGCGATAACGCGTTTTAGGAAGCATTTGATCTCTATTGCTGCGATACGTAGACATCTGCAAACGCTATTTCCTAGCATGGAAGTGTCGCATTTACATTCTTTTGAAGTGAATACGAGGTATACATGACACTTCGCAATGAATATTATATATTATCATGAAACATAGAAGTGAGATGCGATATGGCATTATAAGAATCATTAGAACTCTATTGTTTCGAGCACGTAGTCATCTGGAAGCGCTATTTCCTAGCAAGGAAGTGTCGCATTTACATCCTTTTGAAGTCAATACGAGGTATACATAACACTTCGCAATGAATTTTATATCTGATCATGAAACATAGAAATGAGATGCGACATCTCGTTTTAAGAAGCATTAGAACTCTATTGCTACGATACGTAGACGTCTGCAAACGCTATTTCCTAGCATGGAAGTGTCTTATTTACGTTCTCTTGAAGTGAATACGAGGTATACATGACACTTCGCAATGAATATTATATCTTATCATGAAACATAGAAGTGAGATGCGATATCGCGTTCTAAGAAGCACTAGAACTCTATTGCTACGATACGTAGACATCTGCAAACGCTATTTCCTAGGATGGAAGGGTCGTATTTACATTCTCTTGGAGTGAGTACGAGGTATACATAACACTCCATAATGAATATTATATCTTCTCATGAAACATAGCAGTGAGATGCGATATCGCGTTTTAAGAAGCATTAGAACTCTATTGCTACGATACGAAGACATCTGCAAACGCTATTTCCTAGCATGGAAGTGTCGCATTTACATTCATTTGAAGTGAAAACGAGGTATACATGACACTTCGCTATGAATATTATACCTTATCATGAATCATAGGAGATTGATGCGATATCGCGTTTTAGGAAGCATTGGATCTCTATTGCTGCGATACGTAGACAACTGCAAACGCTATTTCCTAGCATGGAAGTGTCGCATTTACATTCTTTTAAAGTGAATACGAGGTATACATGACACTTCGCAATGAATATTATATCTTATCATGAAACATAGGAATGAAGTGCTATATCGCGTTTTGGGAAGCATTAGAACTCTATTGCTACGATACGTAGACATCTGCAAACGCTATTCCCTAGCATGGAAGTGTCGCATTTACATTCTTTTGAAGTGAATACGAGGTATACATGACACTTCGCACTTAATATTATATCTTATCATGAAACATAGCAGTGAGATGCGATATCGCGTTTTAAGAAGCATTAGAACTCTATTGCTACGATACGTAGACATCTGCAAACGCTATTTCCTAGCATGGAAGTGTCGCATTTACATTCATTTGAAGTGAATACGAGGTATACATGACACTTCGCAATGAATATTATATCTTATCATGAAACATAGAAGTGAGATGCGATATCGCGTTCTAAGAAGCACTAGTACTCTATTGCTACGATACGCAGACATCTGCAAACGCTATTTTCTAGCATGGAAGTGTCGCATTTACATTCATTTGAAGTGAAAACGAGGTATACATGACACTTCGCTATGAATATTATACCTTACCATGAAACATAGAAGAGTGATGCGATAACGCGTTTTAGGAAGCATTTGATCTCTATTGCTGCGATACGTAGACATCTGCAAACGCTATTTCCTAGCATGGAAGTGTCGCATTTACATTCTTTTGAAGTGAATACGAGGTATACATGACACTTCGCAATGAATATTATATATTATCATGAAACATAGAAGTGAGATGCGATATGGCATTATAAGAATCATTAGAACTCTATTGTTTCGACACGTAGTCATCTGGAAGCGCTATTTCCTAGCAAGGAAGTGTCGCATTTACATCCTTTTGAAGTCAATACGAGGTATACATAACACTTCGCAATGAATATTATATCTGATCACGAAACATAGAAATGAGATGCGACATCTCGTTTTAAGAAGCATTAGAACTCTATTGCTACGATACGTAGACGTCTGCAAACGCTATTTTCTAGCATGGAAGTGTCTTATTTACGTTCTTTTGAAGTGAATACGAGGTATACATGACACTTCGCAATGAATATTATATCTTATCATGAAACATAGAAGTGAGATGCGTTATCGCGTTCTAAGAAGCACTAGAACTCTATTGCTACGATACGTAGACATCTGCAAACGCTATTTCCTAGGATGGAAGGGTCGCATTTTCATTCTCTTGAAGTGAGTACGTGGTATACATAACACTCCACAATGAATATTATATCTTCTCATGAAACATAGCAGTGAGATGCGATATCGCGTTTTAAGAAGCATTAGAACTCTATTGCTACGATACGAAGACATCTGCAAACGCTATTTCCTAGCACGGAAGTGTCGCATTTACATTCATTTGAAGTGAAAACGAGGTATACATGACACTTCGCAATGAATATTATATCTTATCATGAAACATAGAAGTGAGATGCGATATCGCGTTCTAAGAAGCACTAGAACTCTATTGCTACGATACGTAGACATCTCCAAACAATATTTTCTAGCAAGGAAGTGTCGCATTTACATTCTTGTGAAGTGATATCGAGGTATACATGACACTTCGCAATGAATATTATATCTTATCACGAAACATAGAAGTGTGACGCGATATCGCATTTTAAGAAGCATTAGAACTATATTGCTACGATACGTAGACATCTGCAAACGCTATTTCCTAGCATGGAAGTGTCGCATTTACATTCATTTGAAGTCAATATGAGGTATACATGACACTTCGCAATGAATATTATATCTTATCATGGAACATAGAAGTGAGATGCGATTTCGCGTTCTAAGAAGCACTAGAACTCTATTGCTACGATACGTAGACATCTGCAAACGCTATTTCCTAGGATGGAAGGGTCGCATTTTCATTCTCTTGAAGTGAGTACGAGGTATACATAACACTCCATAATGAATATTATATCTTCTCATGAAACATAGCAGTGAGATGCGATATCGCGTTTTAAGAAGCATTAGAACTCTATTGCTACGATACGTAGACATCTGCAAACGCTATTTCCTAGCATGGATGTGTCGCACTTACATTCATTTGAAGTGAATATGAGGTATACATAACACTTCGTAATGAATATTATACCTTATCATGAAACATAGAAGAGTGATGCGATATCGCGTTTTAGGAAGCATTGGAACTCTATTGCTGCGATACGTAGACATCTGCAAACGCTATTTCCTAGCATGGAAGTGTCGCATTTACATTCTTTTGATGTGAATACGAGATATGCATGACACTTCGCAATGAATATTATATCTTCTCATGAAACATAGCAGTGAGATGCGATATCGCGTTCTAAGAAGCACTAGAACTCTATTGCTACGATACGTAGACATCTGCAAACGCTATTTTCTAGCATGGAAGTGTCGCATTTACATTCATTTGAAGTGAAAACGAGGTATACATGACACTTCGCTATGAATATTATACCTTATCATGAAACATAGAAGAGTGATGCGATATCGCGTTTTAGGAAGCATTGGATCTCTATTGCTGCGATACGTAGACATCTGCAAACGCTATTTCCTAGCATGGAAGTGTCGCATTTACATTCTTTTAAAGTGAATACGAGGTATACATGACACTTCGCAATGAATATTATATCTTATCATGAAACATAGGAATGAGGTGCTATATCGCGTTTTGGGAAGCATTAGAACTCTATTGCTACGATACGTAGACATCTGCAAACGCTATTTCCTAGCATGGAAGTGTCGCATTTACATTCTTTTGAAGTGAATACGAGGTATACATGACACTTCGCAATTAATATTATATCTTATCATGAAACATAGCAGTGAGATGCGATATCGCGTTTTGAGAAGCATTAGAACTCTATTGCTACGATACGTACACATCTGCAAACGCTATTTCCTAGCATGGAAGTGTCGCATTTACATTCTTTTGAAGTGAATACGAGGTATACATGACGCTTCGCAATGAATATTATACCTTATCATGAAACATAGAAGAGAGATGCGATATCGCGTTTTAGGAAGCATTGGAACTCTATTGCTGCGATACGTAGACATCTGCAAACGCTAATTCCTAGCATGGAAGTGTCGCATTTACATACTTTTGATGTGAATACGAGATATACATGACACGTCGCAATGAATATTATATCTTATCATGAAACATAGGAATGAAGTGCTATATCGAGTTTTGTGAAGCATTAGAACTCTATTGCCTATATACGTAGACATCTGCAAACTCTATTTCCTAGCCAGGAAATTTCGCACTTACATTCCACTGAAGTGAATACGAGGTATACATAACATTACACAATGAATATTATATCTTGTTACGAAACACAGAAATGAAATACGACATCTCGTTTTAAGAAACATTAGAACTCTATTGCTGTGATACGTAGACATCTGCAAACAATATTTCCTAGCAAGGAAGTGTCGCATTTACATTCTTGTGAAGTGAAATCGAGGTATACATGACACTTCGCAATGAATATTATATCTTATCATGAAACATAGAAGTGTGATGCGATATCGCATTTTAAGAAACATTAGAACCTTATTGCTACGATACGTAGACATCTGCAAACGCTATTTCCTAGCATGGAAGTGTCGCATTTACATTCGTTTGAAGTGAATACGAGATATACATGACATTTCGCAATGAATATTATATCTTCTCATGAAACATAGCAGTGAGATGCGATATCGCGTTTTAAGAAGCATTAGAACTCTATTGCTACGATACGTAGACATCTGCAAAGGCTACTCCCTATCATGGAAGGGTCGCATTTACTTTCTTTTGAAGTGAGTACGAGGTATACATATCACTCCATAATGAATATTATATCTTATCATGAAACATAGAAGTGAGATGCGATATCGCGTTCTAAGAAGCACTAGAACTCTATTGCTACGATTCGTAGACATCTGCAAACGCTATTTTCTGGCATGGAAGTGTCGCATTTACATTCATTTGAAGTGAAAACGAGGTATACATGACACTTCGCTATGAATATTATACCTTATCATGAAACATAGAAGAGTGATGCGATATCGCGTTTTAGGAAGCATTGGATCTCTATTGCTGCGATACGTAGACATCTGCAAACGCTATTTCCTAGCATGGAAGTGTCGCATTTACATTCTTTTGAAGTGAATACGAGGTATACATGACACTTCGCAATGAATATTATATATTATCATGAAACATAGAAGTGAGATGCGATATGGCATTTTAAGAATCATTAGAACTCTATTGTTTCGACACGTAGTCATCTGGAAACGCTATTTCCTAGCAAGGAAGTGTCGCATTTACATCCTTTTGAAGTCAATACGAGGTATACATAACACTTCGCAATGAATATTATATCTGATCATGAAACATAGAAATGAGATGCGACATCTCGTTTTAAGAAGCATTAGAACTCCATTGCTACGATACGTAGACGTCTGCAAACGCTATTTCCTAGCATAGAAGTGTCTTATTTACATTCTCTTGAAGTGAGTACGAGGTATACATAACACTCCATAATGAATATTATATCTTCTCATGAAACATAGCAGTGAGATGCGATATCGCGTTTTAAGAAGCATTAGAACTCTATTGCTACGACACGTAGACATCTGCAAACGCTATTTCCTAGCATGGAAGTGTCGCATTTACATTCTTTTGATGTGAATACGTGATATACATGACACTTCGCAATGAATATTATATCTTATCATGAAATATAGGAATGAGGTGCTATATCGAGTTTTGAGAAGCATTAGAACTCTATTGCCTATATACGTAGACATCTGCAAACTCTATTTCCTAGGAAGGAAATTTCGCACTTACATTCCACTGAAGTGAATACGAGGTATACATAACATTACACAACGAATATTATATCTTATTACGAAACATAGAAATGAAATACGACATCACGTTTTAAGAAGCATTAGTACTCTATTACTGTGATTCGTAGACATCTGCAAACAATATTTCCTAGCATGGAAGTGTCGCATTTACATTCTTTTGAAGTGAATACGAGGTATACATGACACTTCGCAAGGAATATTGTATCTTATCATGAAACATAGCAGTGAGATGCGATGTCGCGTTTTAAGAAGCATTAGAACTCTATTGCTACGATACGTAGACATCTGCAAACGCTATTTCCTAGCATGGAAGTGTCGCATTTACATTCTTTTGAAGTGAATACGAAGTATACATGACGCTTCGCAATGAATATTATACCTTATCATGAAACATAGAAGAGAGATGCGATATCGCGTTTTAGGAAGCATTGGAACTCTATTGCTGCGATACGTAGACATCTGCAAACGCTAATTCCTAGCATGGAAGTGTCGCATTTACACACTTTTGATGTGAATACGAGATATACATGACACGTCGCAATGAATATTATATCTTATCATGAAACATAGAAGTGTGATGCGATATCGCATTTTAAGAAACATTAGAACCCTATTGCTACGATACGTAGACATCTGCAAACGCTACTTCCTAGCATGGAAGTGTCGCATTTACATTCTTTTGTAGTGAATACGAGGTATACATGACACTTCGCAATTAATATTATATCTTATCATGAAACATAGCAGTGAGATGCGATATCGCGTTTTAAGAAGCATTAGAACCCTATTGCTACGATACGTAGACATCTGCAAAGGCTATTCCCTAGCATGGAATGGTCGCATTTACTTTCTTTTGAAGTGAGTACGAGGTATACATATAACTCCATAATGAATATTATATCTTATCATGAAACATAGCAGTGAGATGCGATATCGCGTTTTAAGAAGCATTAGAACTCTATTGCTACGATACGTAGACATCTGCAAACGCTATTTCCTAGCATGGAAGTGTCGCATTTACATTCATTTGAAGTGAATACGAGGTATACATGACACTTCGCAATGAATATTATATCTTATCATGAAACATAGAAGTGAGATGCGATTTCGCGTTCTAAGAAGCACTAGAACTCTATTGCTACGATACGTAGACATCTGCAAACGCTATTTCCTAGGATGGAAGGGTCGCATTTTCATTCTCTTGAAGTGAGTACGAGGTATACATAACACTCCATAATGAATATTATATCTTCTCATGAAACATAGCAGTGAGATGCGATATCGCGTTTTAAGAAGCATTAGAACTCTATTGCTATGATACGTAGACATCTGCAAACGCTATTTCCTAGCATGGAAGTGTCGCACTTACATTCATTTGAAGTGAATATGAGGTATACATGACACTTCGTAATGAATATTATACCTTATCATGAAACATAGAAGAGTGATGCGATATCGCGTTTTAGGAAGCATTGGAACTCTATTGCTGCGATACGTAGACATCTGCAAACGCTATTTCCTAGCATGGAAGTGTCGCATTTACATTCTTTTGATGTGAATACGAGATATACATGACACTTCGCAATGAATATTATATCTTCTCATGAAACATAGCAGTGAGATGCGATATCGCGTTTTAAGAAGCATTAGAACTCTATTGCTACGATACGTAGACATCTGCAAACGCTATTTCCTAGCATGGAAGTGTCGCATTTACATACTTTTGAAGTGAGTACGAGGTATACATAACACTCCATAATGAATATTAAATCTTCTCCTGAAACATAGAAGAGTGATGCGATATCGCGTTCTAAGAAGCACTAGAACTCTATTGCTGCGATACGTAGACATCTGCAAACGCTATTTCCTAGCATGGAAGTGTCGCATTTACATTCTTTGGAAGTCAATACGAGGTATACATGACACTTTGCAATGAATATTATATCTTATCGTGAAACATAGGAATGAGGTGCTATATCGCGTTTTGAGAAGCATTAGAACTCTATTGCTACGATACGTAGACATCTGCAAATGCTATTTCCTAGCATGGAAGTGTCGCATTTACATTCTTTTGAAGTGAATACGAGGAATACATGACACTTCGCAATGAATATTATACCTTATCATGAAACATAGAAGAGAGATGCGATATCGCGTTTTAGGAAGCATTGGAACTCTATTTGTGCGATACGTAGACATCTGCAAACGCTATTTCCTAGCATGGAAGTGTCGCATTTACATTCGTTTGAAGTGAATACGAGATATACATGACATTTCGCAATGAATATTATATCTTCTCATGAAACATAGCAGTGAGATGCGATATCGCGTTTTAAGAAGCATTAGAACTCTATTGCTACGATACGTAGACATCTGCAAAGGCTATTCCCTATCATGGAAGGGTCGCATTTACTTTCTTTTGAAGTGAGTACGAGGTATACATATCACTCCATAATGAATATTATATCTTATCATGAAACATAGAAGTGAGATGCGATATCGCGTTCTAAGAAGCACTAGAACTCTATTGCTACGATACGTAGACATCTGCAAACGCTATTTTCTAGCATGGAAGTGTCGCATTTACATTCATTTGAAGTGAAAACGAGGTATACATGACACTTCGCTATGAATATTATACCTTATCATGAAACATAGAAGAGTGATGCGATAACGCGTTTTAGGAAGCATTTGATCTCTATTGCTGCGATACGTAGACATCTGCAAACGCTATTTCCTAGCATGGAAGTGTCGCATTTACATTCTTTTGAAGTGAATACGAGGTATACATGACACTTCGCAATGAATATTATATATTATCATGAAACATAGAAGTGAGATGCGATATGGCATTATAAGAATCATTAGAACTCTATTGTTTCGACACGTAGTCATCTGGAAGCGCTATTTCCTAGCAAGGAAGTGTCGCATTTACATCCTTTTGAAGTCAATACGAGGTATACATAACACTTCGCAATGAATTTTATATCTGATCATGAAACATAGAAATGAGATGCGACATCTCGTTTTAAGAAGCATTAGAACTCTATTGCTACGATACGTAGACGTCTGCAAACGCTATTTCCTAGCATGGAAGTGTCTTATTTACGTTCTCTTGAAGTGAATACGAGGTATACATGACACTTCGCAATGAATATTATATCTTATCATGAAACATAGAAGTGAGATGCGATATCGCGTTCTAAGAAGCACTAGAACTCTATTGCTACGATACGTAGACATCTGCAAACGCTATTTCCTAGGATGGAAGGGTCGCATTTACATTCTCTTGAAGTGAGTACGAGGTATACATAACACTCCATAATGAATATTATATCTTCTCATGAAACATAGCAGTGAGATGCGATATCGCGTTTTAAGAAGCATTAGAACTCTATTGCTACGATACGAAGACATCTGCAAACGCCATTTCCTAGCATGGAAGTGTCGCATTTACATTCATTTGAAGTGAAAACGAGGTATACATGACACTTCGCTATGAATATTATACCTTATCATGAAACATAGAAGATTGATGCGATATCGCGTTTTAGGAAGCATTGGATCTCTATTGCTGCGATACGTAGACAACTGCAAACGCTATTTCCTAGCATGGAAGTGTCGCATTTACATTCTTTTAAAGTGAATACGAGGTATACATGACACTTCGCAATGAATATTATATCTTATCATGAAACATAGGAATGAAGTGCTATATCGCGTTTTGGGAAGCATTAGAACTCTATTGCTACGATACGTAGACATCTGCAAACGCTATTTCCTAGCATGGAAGTGTCGCATTTACATTCTTTTGAAGTGAATACGAGGTATACATGACACATCGCACTTAATATTATATCTTATCATGAAACATAGCAGTGAGATGCGATATCGCGTTTTAAGAAGCATTAGAACTCTATTGCTACGATACGTAGACATCTGCAAACGCTATTTCCTAGCATGGAAGTGTCGCATTTACATTCATTTGAAGTGAATACGAGGTATACATGACACTTCGCAATGAATATTATATCTTATCATGAAACATAGAAGTGAGATGCGATATCGCGTTCTAAGAAGCACTAGTACTCTATTGCTACGATACGCAGACATCTGCAAACGCTATTTTCTAGCATGGAAGTGTCGCATTTACATTCATTTGAAGTGAAAACGAGGTATACATGACACTTCGCTATGAATATTATACCTTACCATGAAACATAGAAGAGTGATGCGATAACGCGTTTTAGGAAGCATTTGATCTCTATTGCTGCGATACGTAGACATCTGCAAACGCTATTTCCTAGCATGGAAGTGTCGCATTTACATTCTTTTGAAGTGAATACGAGGTATACATGACACTTCGCAATGAATATTATATATTATCATGAAACATAGAAGTGAGATGCGATATGGCATTATAAGAATCATTAGAACTCTATTGTTTCGACACGTAGTCATCTGGAAGCGCTATTTCCTAGCAAGGAAGTGTCGCATTTACATCCTTTTGAAGTCAATACGAGGTATACATAACACTTCGCAATGAATATTATATCTGATCATGAAACATAGAAATGAGATGCGACATCTCGTTTTAAGAAGCATTAGAACTCTATTGCTACGATACGTAGACGTCTGCAAACGCTATTTTCTAGCATGGAAGTGTCTTATTTACGTTCTTTTGAAGTGAATACGAGGTATACATGACACTTCGCAATGAATATTATATCTTATCATGAAACATAGAAGTGAGATGCGTTATCGCGTTCTAAGAAGCACTAGAACTCTATTGCTACGATACGTAGACATCTGCAAACGCTATTTCCTAGGATGGAAGGGTCGCATTTTCATTCTCTTGAAGTGAGTACGTGGTGTACATAACACTCCATAATGAATATTATATCTTCTCATGAAACATAGCAGTGAGATGCGATATCGCGTTTTAAGAAGCATTAGAACTCTATTTCTACGATACGAAGACATCTGCAAACGCTATTTCCTAGCACGGAAGTGTCGCATTTACATTCATTTGAAGTGAAAACGAGGTATACATGACACTTCGCTATGAATATTATACCTTATCATGAAACATAGAAGAGTGATGCGATATCGCGTTTTAGGAAGCATAGGATCTCTATTGCTGCGATACGTAGACATCTGCAAACGCTATTTCCTAGCATGGAAGTGTCGCATTTACATTCTTTTAAAGTGAATACGAGGTATACATGACACTTCGCAATGAATATTATATCTTATCATGAAACATAGGAATGAGGTGCTATATCGCGTTTTGAGAGGCATTAGAGCTCTATTGCTACGATACGTAGACATCTGCAAACGCTATTTCCTAGCATGGAAGTGTCTTATTTACGTTCTTTTGAAGCGAATTCGAGGTATACATGACACTTCGCAATGAATATTATATCTTATCATGAAACATAGAAGTGAGATGCGATATCGCGTTCTAAGAAACACTGGAACTCTATTGCTACGATACGTAGACATCTGCAAACGCTATTTCCTAGGATGGAAGGGTCGCATTTACATTCTCTTGAAGTGAGTACGAGGTATACATAACACTCCATAATGAATATTATATCTGCTCATGAAACATAGAAATGAGATGCGACATCTCGTTTTAAGAAGCATTAGAACTCTATTGCTACGATACGTAGACATCTGCAAACGCTATTTCCTAGGATGGGAGGGTCGCATTTACATTCTTTTAAAGTGAGTACGTGGTATACATAACACTCCATAATGAATATTATATCTTCTCATGAAACATAGCAGTGAGATGCGATATCGCGTTTTAAGAAGAATTAGAACTCTATTGCTACGATACGTAGACATCTGCAAAGGCTATTCCCTAGCATGGAAGGGTCGCATTTACTTTCTTTTGAAGTGAGTACGAGGTATACATATAACTCCATAATGAATATTATATCTTATCATGAATCATAACAGTGAGATGCGATATCGCGTTTTGAGAAGCGTTAGTGCTCTATTGCTACGATACGTAGACATCTGCAAACGCTATTTCCTAGCATGGAAGTGTCTTATTTACGTTCTTTTGAAGTGAATACGAGGTATACATGACACTTCGCAATGAATATTATATCTTATCATGAAACATAGAAGTGAGATGCGATATCGCGTTTTAAGAAGCACTAGAACTCTATTGCTACGATACGTAGACATCTGCAAACAATATTTTCTAGCAAGGAAGTGTCGCATTTACATTCTTGTGAAGTGAAATCGAGGTATACATAACACTTCGCAATGAATAATATATCTTATCACGAAACATAGAAGTGTGATGCGATATCGCATTTTAAGAAGCATTAGAACCCTATTGCTACGATACGTAGTCATCTGCAAACGCTACTTCCTAGCATGGAAGTGTCGCATTTACATTCTTTTGAAGTGAGTACGAGGTATACATAACACTCCATAATGAATATTATATCTTCTCATGAAACATAGCAGTGAGATGCGATATCGCGTTTTAAGAAGCATTAGAACTCTATTGCTACGACACGTAGACATCTGCACACGCTATTTCCTAGTATGGAAGTGTCGCATTTACATTCTTTTGATGTGAATACGAGATATACATGACACTTCGCAATGAATATTATATCTTATCATGAAACATAGAAGTGTGATGCGATATCGCATTTTAAGAAGCATTAGAACCCTATTGCTACGATACGTAGTCATCTGCAAACGCTACTTCCTAGCATGGAAGTGTCGCATTTACATTCTTTTGAAGTGAATACGAGGTATACATGACACTTCGCAATGAATATTATATCTTATCATGAAACATAGCAGTGAGATGCGATATCGCGTTTTAAGAAGCATTAGAACTCTACTGCTACGATACGTAGACATCTGCAAACGCTATTTCCTAGCATGGAAGTGTCGCATTTACATTCATTTGAAGTGAATATGAGGTATACATGACACTTCGTAATGAATATTATACCTTATCATGAAACATAGAAGAGTGATGCGATATCGCGTTTTAGGACGCATTGGAACTCTATTGCTGCGATACGTAGACATCTGCAAACGCTATTTCCTAGCATGGAAGTGTCGCATTTACATTCTTTTGATGTGAATACGAGATATACATGACACTTCGCAATGAATATTATATCTTCTCATGAAACATAGCAGTGAGATGCGATATCGCGTTTTAAGAAGCATTAGAACTCTATTGCTACGATACGTAGACATCTGCAAACGCTATTCCCTAGCATGGAAGGGTCGCACTTACATTCTTTTGAAGTGAGAACGAGGTATACATGACACTTCGTAATGAATATTATACCTTATCATGAAACATAGAAGAGTGATGCGATATCGCGTTTTAGGAAGCATTGGAACTCTATTGCTGCGATACGTAGACATCTGCAAACGCTATTTCCTAGCATGGAGGTGTCGCATTTACATTCGTTTGAAGTGAATACGAGATATACATGACACTTCGCAATCAATATTATATCTTATCATGAAACATAGAAGTGAGATGCGATATGGCATTTTAAGAATCATTAGAACTCTATTGTTTCGACACGTAGTCATCTGGAAACGCTATTTCCTAGCAAGGAAGTGTCGCATTTACATCCTTTTGAAGTCAATACGAGGTATACATGACACTTCGCAATGAATATTATATCTGATCATGAAACATAGAAATGAGATGCGATATCGCATTTTAAGAAGCATTAGAACCCTATTGCTACGATACGTAGTCATCTGCAAACGCTACTTCTTAGCATGGAAGTGTCGCATTTACATTCTTTTGAAGTGAGTACGAGGTATACATAACACTCCATAATGAATATTATATCTTCCCATGAAACATAGCAGTGAGATGCGATATCGCGTTTTAAGAAGCATTAGAACTCTATTGCTACGACACGTAGACATCTGCAAACGCTATTTCCTAGCATGGAAGTGTCGCATTTACATTCTTTTGATGTGAATACGAGATATACATGACACTTCGCAATGAATATTATATCTTATCACGAAACATAGAAGTGTGATGCGATATCGCATTTTAAGAAGCATTAGAACCCTATTGCTACGATACGTAGTCATCTGCAAACGCTACTTCCTAGCATGGAAGTGTCGCATTTACATTCTTTTGAAGTGAATACGAGGTATACATGACACTTCGCAATGAATATTATATCTTATCATGAAACATAGCAGTGAGATGCGATATCGCGTTTTAAGAAGCATTAGAACTCTATTGCTACGATACGTAGACATCTGCAAACGCTATTTCCTAGCATGGAAGTGTCGCATTTACATTCATTTGAAGTGAATATGAGGTATACATGACACTTCGTAACGAATATTATACCTTATCATGAAACATAGAAGAGTGATGCGATATCGCGTTTTAGGACGCATTGGAACTCTATTGCTGCGATACGTAGACATCTGCAAACGCTATTTCCTAGCATGGAAGTGTCGCATTTACATTCTTTTGATGTGAATACGAGATATACATGACACTTCGCAATGAATATTATATCTTCTCATGAAACAAAGCAGTGAGATGCGATATCGCGTTTTAAGAAGCATTAGAACTCTATTGCTACGATACGTAGTCATCTGCAAACGCTACTTCTTAGCATGGAAGTGTTGCATTTACATTCTTTTGAAGTGAGTACGAGGTATACATAACACTCCATAATGAATATTATATCTTCCCATGAAACATAGCAGTGAGATGCGATATCGCGTTTTAAGAAGCATTAGAACTCTATTGCTACGACACGTAGACATCTGCAAACGCTATTTTCTAGCATGGAAGTGTCGCATTTACATTCTTTTGATGTGAATACGAGATATACATGACACTTCGCAATGAATATTATATCTTATCACGAAACATAGAAGTGTGATGCGATATCGCATTTTAAGAAGCATTAGAACTCTATTGCTACGATACGTAGACATCTGCAAACGCTATTTCCTAGCATGGAAGTGTCGCATTTACATTCATTTGAAGTGAATATGAGGTATACATGACACTTCGTAACGAATATTATACCTTATCATGAAACATAGAAGAGTGATGCGATATCGCGTTTTAGGACGCATTGGAACTCTATTGCTGCGATACGTAGACATCTGCAAACGCTATTTCCTAGCATGGAAGTGTTGCATTTACATTCTTTTGAAGTGAGTACGAGGTATACATAACACTCCATAATGAATATTATATCTTCCCATGAAACATAGCAGTGAGATGCGATATCGCGTTTTAAGAAGCATTAGAACTCTATTGCTACGACACGTAGACATCTGCAAACGCTATTTCCTAGCATGGAAGTGTCGCATTTACATTCTTTTGATGTGAATACGAGATATACATGACACTTCGCAATGAATATTATATCTTATCATGAAACATAGCAGTGAGATGCGATATCGCGTTTTAAGAAGCATTAGAACTCTATTGCTACGATACGTAGACATCTGCAAACGCTATTTCCTAGCATGGAAGTGTCGCATTTACATTCATTTGAAGTGAATATGAGGTATACATGACACTTCGTAACGAATATTATACCTTATCATGAAACATAGAAGAGTGATGCGATATCGCGTTTTAGGACGCATTGGAACTCTATTGCTGCGATACGTAGACATCTGCAAACGCTATTTCCTAGCATGGAAGTGTCGCATTTACATTCTTTTGATGTGAATACGAGATATACATGACACTTCGCAATGAATATTATATCTTCTCATGAAACATAGCAGTGAGATGCGATATCGCGTTTTAAGAAGCATTAGAACTCTATTGCTACGATACGTAGACATCTGCAAACGCTATTCCCTAGCATGGAAGGGTCGCACTTACATTCTTTTGAAGTGAGAACGAGGTATACATAACACTCCATAATGAATATTATATCTTCTCATGAAACATAGAAGAGTGATGCGATATCGCGTTTTAGGAAGCATTGGATCTCTATTGCTGCGATACCTAGACATCTGCAAACGCTATTTCCTAGGACGGAAGTGTCGCATTTACATTCATATTAAGTGTATGCGAGGTATACATGACACTTCGCAATGAATATTATATATTATCATGAAACATAGAAATGAGAACCGATATCACGTTTTGAGATGCATTAGAACCCTAATGCCACGAAACGTAGACATCTGCAAACGCTATTTCCTAGCAAGGAAGTGTCGCATTTACATTCTTTTGAAGTGAATACGTGGTATTCATAACACTGCACAATGAATATTGTATATTATCATGAAACATGTTAATGAGTAGCGATATCGCGTTTTGAGAAGCATTAGAACTCTAATGCTACGATACGTAGACATCTGCAAACGCTATTTCCTGGCAAGGAAGTGTCGCATTTACATTCTTTTGAAGTGAATACGAGGTATACGTAACACTGCACAAGCAGTATTATATCTTGTCATGAAACATAGA
The DNA here is from genome assembly GCF_050948175.1 of Xylocopa sonorina. Taxonomy (NCBI): domain Eukaryota; kingdom Metazoa; phylum Arthropoda; class Insecta; order Hymenoptera; family Apidae; genus Xylocopa; species Xylocopa sonorina. Next base: position 200,340 of record NW_027490342.1, read on the forward strand.
AATGTGATGCGATATCGCGATTTAAGTAGCATTAGAACTCTATTGCGTCGATACGTAGATATCTGCAAACACTATTTCCTAGCAAGGAACTGTCGCATTCACATCCATTTGAAGTGTATGCGAGGTATACATGACACTTCGCAATGAATATTATATATTATCATGAAACATGGTAATGAGTAGCAATATCGCGTTTTGAGAAGCATTAGACACTAATGGTACGATACGTAGACATCTGCAAACGCTATTTCCTAGCAACGAAGTGTCGCGTTTACATACTTTTGAAGTGAATACGAGGTATACATAACACTGCACAATGAATATTATATCTTATCATGAAACATAGAAATGAGGTGCGATATGGCGATTTATGAAGCATTAGATGTCTATTGCTTCTACACGTAGACATCTGCAAACGCTATTTCCAAGCAAGGAAGTGTCGCGCTTACATTCTTTTGAAGTAAATACGAGGTATACATAACACTGCACAATGAATATTATATCTTATCATGAAACATAGAAATGAGGTGCGATATGGCGATTTATGAAGCATTAGATGTCTATTTCTTCGATACGTAGACATCTGCAAACGCTATTCCCCAGCATGGAAGGGTCGCACTTACATTCTTTTGAAGTGAGAACGAGGTATACATGACACTTCGTAATGAATATTATACCTTATCATGAAACATAGAAGAGTGATGCGATATCGCGTTTTAGGAAGCATTGGAACTCTATTGCTGCGATACGTAGACATCTGCAAACGCTATTTCCTAGCATGGAGGTGTCGCATTTACATTCGTTTGAAGTGAATACGAGATATACATGACACTTCGCAATCAATATTATATCTTATCATGAAACATAGAAGTGAGATGCGATATGGCATTTTAAGAATCATTAGAACTCTATTGTTTCGACACGTAGTCATCTGGAAACGCTATTTCCTAGCAAGGAAGTGTCGCATTTACATCCTTTTGAAGTCAATACGAGGTATACATGACACTTCGCAATGAATATTATATCTGATCATGAAACATAGAAATGAGATGCGATATCGCATTTTAAGAAGCATTAGAACCCTATTGCTACGATACGTAGTCATCTGCAAACGCTACTTCTTAGCATGGAAGTGTCGCATTTACATTCTTTTGAAGTGAGTACGAGGTATACATAACACTCCATAATGAATATTATATCTTCCCATGAAACATAGCAGTGAGATGCGATATCGCGTTTTAAGAAGCATTAGAACTCTATTGCTACGACACGTAGACATCTGCAAACGCTATTTCCTAGCATGGAAGTGTCGCATTTACATTCTTTTGATGTGAATACGAGATATACATGACACTTCGCAATGAATATTATATCTTATCACGAAACATAGATGTGTGATGCGATATCGCATTTTAAGAAGCATTAGAACCCTATTGCTACGATACGTAGTCATCTGCAAACGCTACTTCCTAGCATGGAAGTGTCGCATTTACATTCTTTTGAAGTGAATACGAGGTATACATGACACTTCGCAATGAATATTATATCTTATCATGAAACATAGCAGTGAGATGCGATATCGCGTTTTAAGAAGCATTAGAACTCTATTGCTACGATACGTAGACATCTGCAAACGCTATTTCCTAGCATGGAAGTGTCGCATTTACATTCATTTGAAGTGAATATGAGGTATACATGACACTTCGTAACGAATATTATACCTTATCATGAAACATAGAAGAGTGATGCGATATCGCGTTTTAGGACGCATTGGAACTCTATTGCTGCGATACGTAGACATCTGCAAACGCTATTTCCTAGCATGGAAGTGTCGCATTTACATTCTTTTGATGTGAATACGAGATATACATGACACTTCGCAATGAATATTATATCTTCTCATGAAACATAGCAGTGAGATGCGATATCGCGTTTTAAGAAGCATTAGAACTCTATTGCTACGATACGTAGATATCTGCAAACGCTATTCCTAGCATGGAAGGGTCGCACTTACATTCTTTTGAAGTGAGAACGAGGTATACATAACACTCCATAATGAATATTATATCTTCTCATGAAACATAGAAGAGTGATGCGATATCGCGTTTTAGGAAGCATTGGATCTCTATTGCTGCGATACCTAGACATCTGCAAACGCTATTTCCTAGGACGGAAGTGTCGCATTTACATTCATATTAAGTGTATGCGAGGTATACATGACACTTCGCAATGAATATTATATATTATCATGAAACATAGAAATGAGAACCGATATCACGTTTTGAGATGCATTAGAACCCTAATGCCACGAAACGTAGACATCTGCAAACGCTATTTCCTAGCAAGGAAGTGTCGCATTTACATTCTTTTGAAGTGAATACGTGGTATTCATAACACTGCACAATGAATATTGTATATTATCATGAAACATGTTAATGAGTAGCGATATCGCGTTTTGAGAAGCATTAGAACTCTAATGCTACGATACGTAGACATCTGCAAACGCTATTTCCTGGCAAGGAAGTGTCGCATTTACATTCTTTTGAAGTGAATACGAGGTATACGTAACACTGCACAAGCAGTATTATATCTTGTCATGAAACATAGAAATGTGATGCGATATCGCGATTTAAGTAGCATTAGAACTCTATTGCGTCGATACGTAGATATCTGCAAACACTATTTCCTAGCAAGGAACTGTCGCATTCACATCCATTTGAAGTGTATGCGAGGTATACATGACACTTCGCAATGAATATTATATATTATCATGAAACATGGTAATGAGTAGCAATATCGCGTTTTGAGAAGCATTAGACACTAATGGTACGATACGTAGACATCTGCAAACGCTATTTCCTAGCAACGAAGTGTCGCGTTTACATACTTTTGAAGTGAATACGAGGTATACATAACACTGCACAATGAATATTATATCTTATCATGAAACATAGAAATGAGGTGCGATATGGCGATTTATGAAGCATTAGATGTCTATTGCTTCGACACGTAGACATCTGCAAACGCTATTTCCAAGCAAGGAAGTGTCGCGCTTACATTCTTTTGAAGTAAATACGAGGTATACATAACACTGCACAATGAATATTATATCTTATCATGAAACATAGAAATGAGGTGCGATATGGCGATTTATGAAGCATTAGATGTCTATTTCTTCGATACGTAGGCATCCGCAAACGCTATTTCCTGGCAAGGAAGTGTTGCGTTTACATTCTTTTGATGTGAATACGAGGTATACATAACACTTCGCAATGAAAATTATATATTATCATGAAACACAGAAATGAGAAGCGATATCGCGTTTTGAGAAGCATTAGAACTCTAATGCCACGATACGTAGACATCTGCAAACGCTATTTCCTAGCAAGGAAGTGTCGCATTACATTCATTTGAAGTGTATGCGAGGTATACATGACATATCGCAGTGAATATTATATATTGTCATGAAACATAGAAATGAGAAGCGATATGGCGATTTAAGAAGCATTAGATCCCTATTGCTTCGATACGTAGACATCGGCAAACGCTACTTCCTAGCAAGGAAGTGTCGCATTTACACTCTTTTGAAGTGAATACGAGGTATTCATAACACAGCACAAGGAATATTATACCTTGTCATGAAACATAGAAATGTGATGCGATATCGCGATTTAAGAAGCATTAGAACTCTATTGCCTCGATACGTAGATATCTGCAAACACTATTTCCTAGCAAGGAACTGTCGCATTCACATCCATTTGAAGTGTATGCGAGGTATACATGACACTTCGCAATGAATATTATATATTATCATGAATCATGGTAATGAGTAGCAATATCGCGTTTTGAGAAGCATTAGAACACTAATGGTACGATACGTAGACATCTGCAAACGCTATTTCCTAGGAACGAAGTGTCGCGTTTACATACTTTTGAAGTGAATACGAGGTATACATAACACTGCACACTGAATATTATATATTATCATGAAACATAGGTATGAGATGCGATATCGCGTATTAGCAAGCTTTAGAAATCCATTGCTTCGATATGTAGACATCTGCAAACGCTATTTCCTAGCAAGGAAGTGTAGCATTTACATCCATTTGTAGTATAGACGAGATATACATAACTCTGCACAGTGAATATTATGTCTTATCAGGAAACGTAGATATGAGATGCGAAATGACGATTTAAGTAGCATTAGAACTCTATTGCTTCGATACGTAGACATCTGCAAACGCTATTTCCTAGCAAGGAAGTGTCGCATTTACATTCATTTGAAGTATAGACGAGATATCCATAACACTGCACAATGAATATTATATCTTACCATGAAACATAGAAATGAAATGCGAAATCGCGATTTAAGAAGCATTAGAACCCTACTGCTTGGATACGTAGACATCTGCAAACGCTATTTCCTAGCAAGGAAGTGCTGCATTTACATTATTTTGAAGTGAATACGAGGTATACATGACACTTCGCAATGAATATTACATTTTATCACGAAACATGTATATGAGATGCGATATCGCGATTTAAGAAGCATTAGATCTCTATTGCTTCTATACGGAGACATCTGCAAACGCTATTTCCTAGTAAGGAAGCGTCGCATTTACATTCTTATGAAGTGAATACGAGGTATGCATAACAGTCCACAATGAATATTATATCTTATCATGAAACATAGAAATGAGATGCGATGTGGCGATTTAAGGAGCATTTGTACTCTATTGCTTCGATACGTAGACATCTGTAAACGCTATTTCCTAGCAAGGAAGTGCCTCATTTACATTCAGTTGAATTGTATGGGAGGTATACATGACACTTCGCAATGAATATTATATATTATCATGAAAGATAGAAATGAGATGCGATATCGCGTTTTAAGGAGCATAAGGACTCTATTGCTACGATACGTAGATATTTGCAAGCGCTATTTCGTAGCAAGGAAGTGTCACATTTACATTCTTTTGAAGTGAATACGAGGTATACATAACACTCCACAATGAATATTATATATTATTATGAAACATAGTAACGAATAGCGATATCGCGTTTTGAGAAGCATTAGAACTCTATTGCTTCGATACGTAGACATCTGCAAACGCTGTTTCCTAGCAAGGAAGTGTCGCATTTACATTCTTTTGAAGTGAATGCGAGGTATACATAACACACCACAATGAATATTATATATTATCATGAAACGTAGAAATGAGATGCGATATGACGATTTAAGAAGCATTACAACTCTATTGCTCCGATACGTAGACATCTGCAAACGCTACTTCCTAGCAAGGAAGTGTCGCATTTACATTCTTTTGAAGTGAATACGAGGTGTACATAACACACCACAATGAATATTATGTATTATCATGAAACATAGGAATGCGATGCGATATCGCAATTTAAGAAGCATTAGAACACTATTACTTCGATACGTAGACATCTGCAAACGCTATTTACTAGGAAGGAAGTGTGGCAATTACATTCATTGGAAGTGTATGCGAGTTATAAGTCACATTTCGCAATGAATATTATATCTTGTCACGAAACATAGAAATGAGATGCGATATCGCGATTTAAGAAGCATTACAACTCTATTACTACGATACGTAAATATCTGCAAACGCTAGTTCCTACCAAGGAAGTGTCATATTTACATTCCTTTCAAGTGAATACGAGGTATACATAACACTGCACAATGAATATTATATATTATCATGAAACATAGAAATGAGATGCGATATGACGATTTAAGAAGCATTAGATACCTATTGCTTCGATACGTACACATCTGCAAACGCTATTTCCTAGCAAGGAAGTGTCGCATTTACATTCATTTGAAGTATAGACGAAATATACATAACACTGCTCAATGAATATTATATCTTATCATGAAACATAGAAATGAAATGCGAAATCGCGATTTAAGAAGCATTAGAACCCTATTGCTTGGATATGTAGACATCTGCAAACGCTATTTCCTAGCAAGGAAGTGCTGCATTTACATTATTTTGAAGTGAATACGAGGTATACATGACACTTCGCAATGAATATTACATTTTATCACGAAACATGTATATGAGATGCGATATCGCGATTTAAGAAGCATTAGATCTCTATTGCTTCTATACGGAGACATCTGCAAACGCTATTTCCTAGTAAGGAAGCGTCGCATTTACATTCTTATGAAGTGAATACGAGGGAAGCATAACACTCCACAATGAATATAATATCTTATCATGGAACATAGAAATGTGTAGCGATATCGCGATTTAAGAAGCAATAGATCCCTATTGCTTCGATACGTAGACATCTGCGGACTCTATTTCCTAGCATGGAAGTGTCGTATTTACATTCCTTTGAAGTGAATACGAGGTACATATGACACTTCGCAATGAATATTATATTTTATCATGAAACATAGAAATGAGGTGCGATAACGCGTTTTAAGGAGAATTAGAACTCTATAGCTTCGATACAGAGATATATTGGGATCTGAATTTCCTTGAGAGGAAGTGTCGCATTTTGTGACGTCAGGCGTACCGCCTGCCACCCATCAACCCTCTCGCACCCCCCAGCATCAACCCCTGGACGCATGCAACCAGCCAAACTCGCCTGCAGAACCAGCAACTGTAAGTGTTCGCACGCGCATACCTGCACGCGCTCACTCACACCGAGTTCCGCTGCCTCACTCGCACCACCGAGTATACCTGTCTCTCCCGCACCAAGGACGGGCAGCCCTATCTCCCTCGCACCGAGGATTCCGTCCAGCAGGAAGACGTAGCCGCAGCCCATCACCTGAATGGGGTCTTTTCCAATTTGGGGAACAGTATCTGCTAGAACCTATATATTACTTCTAAGCTAGGACATACATACCATATCATGACGCATATATAAGAATTCCTAGATCTAAGTTACACTAAGTAAGATGCGTCCGGCATGCGGCATGCGCCGCTAGCCCCACCACGAGCCGCGGGTCCCCACTCGCTGGACCGGGCGCTCTCCGCCTCGAGTCGCGAGTCCCCCACTCGCGGGACCGCGATCTCCCTACCACGAGCGTTCGCGACCGTAGCGTCCGGCGAACCGAGGAGGTCAGAGACGCGGCTCCAGAGCACACACTCTGACTCGAGATCTCCTACCGAGGGGTCGAAACCTCTAGTTCTAGATCGTTAGCCACCTCAATGTGAGGTTCAGGCATCGTATTTCTATTTCCGAAAAATAGGCTCGTGTCGTAAAGCCTCCGGAGCAACGAAAAATAGTTTCACCGGACGTGATACCTCGTATTCACCTCAAAAGAATGTAAATGCGACACTACCTTCCTAGGAAATAAGGTTAGCAGATATCTACGTATCGAAGAAATAGAGCTCTAATGCTTCTTGAAACGCCATATCGTATCTCATTTCTATATTTTATAATAAGATATAATATTCATTGCGAAGTGTCATGTATACCTCGTATTCAGTTCAAAAGAATGTAAGTACGACATTTCCTTGCTAGGAAATAGAGGTTGCAGGTGTCTACGTATATTAGCAATAGAGTTCTAATGCTTCTCAAAACGCGATATAGCACCTCATTCCCATGTTTCATGATAAGATATATTACAATGAATAATATATCTGTGTGTAGTGTTATGTATAGCACGCATTCACTCCAAACGATTGTAAATGCGAAACTTCCTTGCTAACAAGTAGCGTTTGCAGATGTCTCCGCATCGAAGCAATAGAATTCTAATGCTTCTTAGATCGCGATTTCGCTTCTCATTTCTATGTTTTACGTTAAGATATAATATCCAATGTGAAGTGTCATGTATACCTCGTATCCTCTTCAAAGGAATGTAAATGCGATACTCCCTTGCTATTAAATGGAGTTTGCAGAAGTCTACGTATCGTAGCAATGGAGTTCTAATGCTTTTTAAATCGCGATATCGCAGCTCATTTCTATTTTTCATGATAAGATATAATATTCATTGTGGAGTGTTATGTATACCCCGTATTCACCTCAAAGATTGTAAACGCGATACTCCCTTGCTATTAAGTGGAGTTTGCAGATGTCTACGTATCGTAGCTATAGAGTTCTAATGCTTTTTAAATCGCGTTATCGCATCTCATTTATATGTTTCATGATAAGATATAATATTCATTGCGAAGTGTCACGTATACTTCGTACTCACTACTAAAGAATGTAAATACGACACTTACGTGCTAGGAAATAGCAATTGCAGATGTCTACGTATCTTAGCAATGGAGTTCTAATGCTTTTTAAATCGCGATATCGCAGCTCATTTCTATGTTTCATGATAAGATATAATATTCATTGTGGAGTGTTATGTATACCCCGTATTCACCTCAAAGATTGTAAACGCGACACTTCCTTGCTATTTAATAGCGTTTGCAGATATCTACGTATCGTAGCAATAGAGTTCTAATGCTTCTTAAAACGAGAAGTCGTATTTCATTTCTATGTTTCGTAATAAGATATAATATTCATTGTGTAATGTTATGAATACCTCGTATTCACTTCAATGGAATGTAAGTGCGACACTTCCCTTCTGGGAAATAGCGTTTCCAGATGTCCACGTATCGTAGAAATGGAGTTCTTGTGCTTCTCAAGACGCGATATCGCATCCCACTTCTGTGTTTCATGATAAGATATAATATCCATTGCGAAGTGTCATGTATACCTCGTATTCACTTCAATGGAATGTAAATGCGACACTTGCATGCTAGGAAATAGCGTTTGCAGATGTCTACGTATCGTAGCAATAGTGTTCTAATGCTACTTAAAACGAGATGTCGCATGTCATTTCTATGTTACGTGATAAGATATAATATTCATTGCCAAGAGTCATGTATACCTCGTACTCACTTCAGAAGAATGTAAATGCGACACATCCATGCTAGGAAATAGCCTTTGCAGATGTCTACGTATCGTAGCAATAGAGTTCTAATGCTTCTTAAAACGCGATATCGCATCTCACTTCCATGTTTCATGACAAGATATAATATTCATTGCCAAGAGTCATGTATACCTCGTACTCACTTCAAAAGAATGTAAATGCGACACTTGCATGCTAGGAAATAGCGTTTGCAGACGTCTGTCTACGTTTGTCTACGTATCGTAGCAATGGAGTTCTAATGCTTTTTAAATCGCGATATCGCAGCTCATTTCTATTTTTCATGATAAGATATAATATTCATTGTGGAGTGTTATGTATACCCCGTATTCACCTCAAAGAATGTAAACGCGATACTCCCTTGCTATTAAGAGGAGTTTGCAGATGTCTACGTATCGTAGCTATAGAGTTCTAATGCTTTTTAAATCGCGATATCGCATCTCATTTATATGTTTCATGATAAGATATAATATTCATTGCGAAGTGTCGCGTATACTTCGTACTCACTACTAAAGAATGTAAATACGACACTTACGTGCTAGGAAATAGCGATTGCAGATGTCTACGTATCGTAGCAATGGAGTTCTAACGCTTTTTAAATCGCGATATCGCAGCTCATTTCTATTTTTCATGATAAGATATAATATTCATTGTGGAGTGTTATGTATACCCCGTATTCACCTCAAAGATTGTAAACGCGATACTCCCTTGCTATTAAGTGGAGTTTGCAGATGTCTACGTATCGTAGCTATAGAGTTCTAATGCTTTTTAAATCGCGATATCGCATCTCATTCCTATGTTTCATGATAAGATATAATATTCATTGTGGAAACGTAGGTATACCTCGTATTCACTTCAAAAGAATGTAAATGCGACACTTCCTTGCTATTAAATAGCGTTTGCGGATGTCTGCGTATCGTAGCAAAAGATTTCTAATGCTTTTAAATCGCGTTACCGCATCTCATTTCTATGTTTCGTGATAAGATGTAATATTCATTGCGAAGTGTCACGTATACCGCGTATTCACTTCCAAAGAATGTAAATGCAACACTTCCTTGCTAGGAAATAGCGTTTGCAGATGTCTACGTATCGTAGCAAAGGAGTTCTAACGCATCTTAAAACGCGATATCGCATCTCATTTCTATGTTTCATGATAAGATATAATATTCATTGTGAAGTGTGATGTATACCTCGTATTCACTCCAAAAGAATGTAAATGCGACACTTCTTTGCTAGGAAATAGCGTTTGCAGATGTCTACGTATCGTAGCAATAGAGTTCTAATGCATTTTAAATCGCGATATCGCATCACATTTCTATGATTCATGATTAGATATAATATTCATTGTGGAGACGTAGGTATACCTCGTATTCACTTCAAAAGAATGTAAATGCGACACTTCCTTCCTATCAAATAGCGTTTGCAGATGCCTCCGTATCGAAGCAATAGAGTACTAATGCTTCTTAAATCGCGATATCGCATTTCATTTCTATGTTTCATAATAATATATAATATTCATTGTGGTGTGTTATGTATACCTCGTATTCACTTCAAAAGAATGTAAATGCGACACTTCCTTGCTATTAAATATCGTTTGCGGATGTCTGCGTATCGTAGCAAAAGATTTCTAATGCTTTTAAATCGCGTTATCGCATCTCATTTCTATGTTTCGTGATAAGAGATAATATGCATTGTGCAGTGTTATGTATACCTCGTATTCACTTCAGAAGAATGTAAATGCGACTCTTCCTTGCTAGGAAATAGCTTTTGGTGATGTCTACGTATCGTAGCAATAGAATTCTAATGCATTTCAAGTCGCGATATCGCATCTCATTTCTATGTTTCATGATAAGATGTATTATTCATTGCGAATTGTCACGTATACCGCGTATTCACTTCAAAAGAATGTAAATGCGACACTTCCATGCTAGGAAATAGCGTTTGAAGATGTCTACGTATCGAAGCAATAGAGTTCTAATGCTTCTTAAAACGCGATATCGCATCTCATTTCTATGTCTCATGATAAGATATAATATTCTTTACGAAGTGTTGTGTATTCCTCGTCTACACTTCAAATGAATGTAAAGGCGACACTTCCTCTCTAGGAAGAAGCGTTTCCTGATGTCTACGCATCGTAGCAACAGAGTTCTAGTGCTTCTTAAAACGCGATATCGTATCTCATTTCTATGTTTCATGATAGGGTATAATATTCATTGCAAAGTGTCATGTATACCTCGCATACACTTAAAATGAATGTAATTGCGACACTTCCTTGCTAGGAAATAGCGTTTGCAGATGCCTACGTATCGTAGCAATAGGGTTCTAGTGCATCTTAAGTCGCGATATCGCATCTCATTCCTATGTTTCATGATAAGATGTAGTATTCATTGTGGAGTGATATGTACACCTCGTATTCGCTTCAAAAGTATGTAAATGCAACACTTCCTTGCTAGGACATAGCGTTTCCTGATGACTTCTTCTCGAAGCAATAGAGCTTTAATGATTCTTAAAACGCGATATCGCATCTCATTCCTATGTTTCATGATAAGATATAATAGTCATTGCGAAGTGTTATGTATATTTCGTCTACACATCAAAAGAATGTAAATGCCACACTTCCTTGCTAGGAAATAGCGCTTCCGGATGTCTACGTATCGAAGCAGTGGAGTTCTAATGCTTCTTGTACCACGATATCGTATGTCATTTCTATGTTTCATGATCAGATATAATATTCATTGCGAAGTGTCATGTATACCTCGTATTCACTTCAAAAGGATGTAAATGCGACACTTCCTTGCTAGGAAATAGCGTTTCCAGATGACCACGTATCGTAAGAATAGAGTTATAGCGCTTCTTAAATCGCGATATCGCATCTCACTTCTATGTTTCGTAATAAGATATAATATTTATTGTAGAGTGTTATGTATACCTCGTATTCACTTCAAAAGAATGTAAATGCGACACTTCCATGCTAGGAAATATTGTTTGCAGATGTCTACGTATCGTAGCAATAGAGTTCTAATGCTCCTTAAAACGCGATATCGCATCTCACTTCTATGTTTAATGATTAAATATAATATTCATAGCGAAATGTCATGTATACCTCGTATTCACTTCAAAAGAATGTAAATAAGACACTTCCATGCTAGGAGATAGCGTTTGCAGATGTCTACGTATCGTAGCAATAGAGTTCTAATGCTTCTTAAAACGAGATGCCGCATTTCATTTCTATGTTTCATGATCAGATATAATATTCATTGCGAAGTGTCATGTATACCTCGTATTCACTTCAGAAGGATGTAAATGCGACTATTCCTTGCTAGGAAATGGCGTTTGCAGATGCCTACGTACCGTAGCAATAGGGTTCTAATGGTTCTCAAAACGCGATATCGCATCTCATTTCTATGCTTCATGATAAGATATAATATTCATTGCTAAGTGTCATGTATACCACGTATTCACTCCAAACGAATGTAAATGCGACACTTCCTTGCTAGGAAATAGCGTATTCAGATGTCTACGTATCGTAGCAATAGAGTTCTAATGCTGCTTAGATCGCGATATCGCATCTCATTCCTATGTTTCGTGATAAGAAAGAATATTCATTGCGAATGGTCATGTATACCTTGTATTCACATCAAAAGAATGTAAATGCGACTATTGCTTGCTCGGAAATAGTGTTTGCAGATGTCTACGTATCGTAGCAATAGCGTTCTAATGCTACTTCAATCGCGATATGACACCTCATTTATATGTTTCGTGATAAGATATAATATTCATTGCGGAATGTCATGTATACCTCGTATTCACTTCAAAAGAATGTAAGTGCGAGACTTCCATGCTAGGAAGTAGAGTTTGCAGATGTCTCTGCATCGTGGCCATAGACTTCTAATGCTTCTTAAAACGCGATATCGCATCCCTCTCCTGTGTTTCATGATGAGATATAATAATCATTGCAAAGTGTCATGTATACCTCGTATTCACTACAAAAGAATGTAAATGCGACTACTGCTTGCTAGGAAATAGCGTTTGCAGATGTCTCCGCATCGAGACCGTAGAGTTCTAATGCTTCTTAAAACGCGATATCGCATCTCTCTTCTGTGTTGCATGATAAGATATTATATTCATTGCGAAGTGTCATGTATACCTCGAATTCACTTCAAAAGAATGTAAATGCGACACTTCCTTGCTAGTAAATAGCGTTTACAGATGTTTACGTATCGTAGCAATAGAGTTCTAATGCTTCTTAAAACGCGATATCGCATCTCATTCCTAAGTTTCATGATAAGGTATAATATTCATTGCGAAGTGTCATGTACACCTCGTATTCACTTCAAAAGAAACTAAATGCGACTATTCCTTGCTAGGAAATGGCGTTTGCAGATGCCTACGTACCGTAGCAATAGGGTTCTAATGGTTCTCAAAACGCGATATCGCATCTCATTTCTATGCTTCATGATAAGATATAATATTCATTGCGAAGTGTCATGTATACCACGTATTCACTCCAAACGAATGTAAATGCGACACTTCCTTGCTAGGAAATAGCGTATTCAGATGTCTACGTATCGTAGCAATAGAGTTCTAATGCTGCTTAGATCGCGATATCGCATCTCATTTCTATGTTTCGTGATAAGAAGGAATATTCATTGCGAATAGTCATGTATACCTTGTATTCACATCAAATGAATGTAAATGCGACTATTGCTTGCTAGGAAATGGTGTTTGCAGATGTCTACGTATCGTAGCAATAGCGTTCTAATGCTACTTCAATCGCGATATGACACCTCATTTATATGTTTCGTGATATGATATAATATTCATTGCGAAGTGTCATGTATACCTCGTATTCACTTCAAAAGAAAGTAAATGCGACTATTGCCTCCTAGGAAATAGCGTTTGCAGATGTCTACGTATCGTAGCAATAGAGTTCTAATGCTACTTAAATCGCGATATCGCATCCCACTTATATGTTTCGTGATAAGATATAATATTCATTGCGGAATGTCATGTATACCTCGTATTCACTTCAAAAGAATGTAAGTGCGAGACTTCCATGCTAGGAAGTAGAGTTTGCAGATGTCTCTGCATCGTGGCCATAGACTTCTAATGCTTCTTAAAACGCGATATCGCATCCCTCTCCTGTGTTTCATGATGAGATATAATAATCATTGCAAAGTGTCATGTATACCTCGTATTCACTACAAAAGAATGTAAATGCGACTACTGCTTGCTAGGAAATAGCGTTTGCAGATGTCTCCGCATCGAGACCGTAGAGTTCTAATGCTTCTTAAAACGCGATATCGCATCTCTCTTCTGTGTAGCATGATAAGATATTATATTCATTGCGAAGTGTCATGTATACCTCGAATTCACTTCAAAAGAATGTAAATGCGACACTTCCTTGCTAGTAAATAGCGTTTACAGATGTTTACGTATCGTAGCAATAGAGTTCTAATGCTTCTTAAAACGCGATATCGCATCTCATTCCTAAGTTTCATGATAAGGTATAATATTCATTGCGAAGTGTCATGTATACCTCGTATTCACTTCAAAAGAATGTAAATGCGACACTTCCATGCTAGGAAACAGCATCTGCAGATGTCTACGCGTCGAGGCAATAAGGTTCTAATGCTTCTTATATCGCGATATCGCATCTCATTTCTATGTTTCGTGATAAGTTATAATATTCATTCCGAAGTGTCATGTATAACTCGAATTCACTTCAAAAGAATCTAAATGCGACATTTCCATGCTAGGAGATAGCCCTTGCAGATATCTCCGCATTGAGGCAATAGAGTCCTAATGCTTCTTAAAACGAGATGTCGCATTTCATTTCTATGTTTCGTGATAAGATATAATATTCATTGCGAAGTGTCATGCATACCTCCTATTCACTCCAAACAAATGTAAATGCGACACTTCCTTGCTAGGTAGTAGCGTCTGCAGATATCTACGTATCGTAGCAATAGATTTCTGATGCCTCTTAAAACGCGATATCGCATCTCATTTCTATGCTTCATGATAAGATATAATATTCATTGTGGAGTGTTATGTATACCTCGTCTACACATCAAACGAGTGTAAATGCGACACTTCCCTCCTAGGAAATAGCGTTGGCAGATGTCTACGCATCGAGGCGATAGAGTTCTAATGCTTCTTAAAACGCGATATCGCATCTCACTTCTATGTTTCATGATAAGATATAATATTCATTGCGAAGTGTCATGTGTACCTCGTATTCACTTCAAAAGAATGTAAACGCGAATCTGCCTTGCTAGGAAATAGCGTTTGCAGATGTCTACGTATCGGAGCAATGGAGTTCTAATGCTTCTCAAAACGCGATATCGCATCTCATATCTATGCTTCATGATAAGATATAATATTCATTGCGAAGTGTGATGTATGCCTCGTATTCACTTCAAAAGAATGTAAATGCGAATCTTCCTTGCTGGGAAATAGCGCTTGCAGATGTCTACGTTTCGTAGCAACAGTGTTCTAATGCTTCTCAAAACGCGATATCGCATCTCATTTCTATGCTTCATGATAAGATATAATATTCATTGCGAATGGTCATGTATACCTTGTATTCACCTCAAAAGAATGTAAATGCGACTATTGCTTGCTAGGAAATAGCGTTTGCAGATGTCTACGTATCGTAGCAATAGCGTTCTAATGCTACTTAAATCGCGATATGACACCTCATTTATATGTTTCGTGATAAGATATAATATTCATTGCGAAGTGTCATGTATACCTCGTATTCTCTCCAAACGAATGTAAACGCGACACTTCCTTGCTAGGAAATGGCGTATTCAGATGTCTACGTATCGTAGCAATAGAGTTCTAATGCTACTTAAATCTCGATATCGCATCTCATTTATATGTTTCGTGATAAGTTATAATATTCATTCCGAAGTGTCATGTAAACCTCGAATTCATTTCAAAAGAATGCAAATGCGACTATTGCTTGCTAGGAAATAGCGTTTGCAGATATCTCCACATCGAGGCAATAGTGTTCTAATGCTTCTTAAGTCGCGATATCGCATCTCACTTATATGTTATATGATAAGATATAATGTTCATTGTGAAGTGTCATGTGTACCTCGTATTCACTTCAAAAGAATGTTAATGCGACACTTCTATGCTAGGAAATAGGGTTCGCAGATGTCTACGTATCGTAGCAATAGAGTTCTAATGCTTCTCAAAACGCGATATAGCACCACATTCCTATGTTTCATGATAAGGTATAATATTCATTGCGAAGTGTCATGTATATCTCGTATCCACTTCAAGAGAATGTAAATGCGACACGTCCATGCTAGGAAATAGCGTTTCCAGATGTCTACGTATCGTAGCAATAGAGTTCTAATGCTTCTTAGAACGCGATATCGCATCCCACTTCTATGTTTCATGATAAGATATAATATTCATTGCGAAGTGTCATGTATACCTCGTATTCACTTCAAAAGAATGTAAATGCGACACTTCCTTGCTAGGAAATAGCGTTTGCAGATGTCTACGTATCGTAAGAATAGAGTTCTAATACTTCTTAGAACGCGATATCGCATCTCACTTCCATGTTTCATGATAAGGTATAATATCCATTGCGAAGTGTCATGCATACCTCGTATTCACTTCAATGGAATGTAAATGCGTCACTTACATGCTAGGAAATAGCGTTCGCAGGTGTCTACGTATCGTAGCGATAGAGTTCTAATGCTTCTTAGAACGCGATATCGCATCCCACTTCTATGTTTCATGATAAGATATAATATTCATTGCGAAGTGTCATGTATACCTCGTATTCACTTCAAAAGTATGTAAATGCGACACTTGCATGCTAGGAAATAGCGTTTGCAGATGTCTACTTATAGTAGCAATAGAGTTCTAATGCTTCTTAAAACGCGATATCGAATCTCATTTCTATGTTTCATGATAAGATATAATATACATTGCGTAGTGTTATGTATACCTCGTATTCGCTTCAAAAGAATGTAAATGCGACACTATCTTGCTAGGAAATTTTGTTTGCAGATGTCTACGTATCGTAGCAATAGAGTTCTAATGCTTCGTAAAACGCGATATCGCATCACACTTCTATGTTTCATGATAAGATATAATATTCATTATGGAGTGTTATGTATACCTCGTATTCACTTCAAAAGAAAATAAATGCGACACTTCCTTGCTAGGAAATAGCGTTTCCAGATGACCACGTATCGAAAGAATGGAGTTCTAATACTTCTTAAAACGAGATGTCGCATCTCACTTCTATGTTTCATGATAAGATATAATGTTCATGGCGAAGTGTCATGTATATCTCGTATTCACTTCAAATGAATGTAAATGCGAAACTTCCATGCTAGGAAATAGCGTTTGCAGATGTCTTCGTATCGTAGCAATAGAGTTCTAATGCATCTTAAAACGAGATGTCGCTTCTCATGTCTATGTTTCATGATAAGATATAATATTCATTGCGAAGTGTCATGTATACCACGTGTTCACTTCAATGGAATGTAAATGCGACATTTGCTACCTAGGAAATAGAGTTTGCAGATGTCTACGTATATTAGCAATAGAGTTCTAATGCTTCTCAAAACGCGATATAGCACCTGATACCTATGTTTCATGATAAGATATGATATTCATTGCGAAGTGTCATGTATGTCTCGTATTCAGTTCAAAAGAATGTAAATGTGACACTTCCATGCTAGGAAATAGCGTTTGCAGATGTCTACGTATCGTAGCAATAGAGTTCTAATGCTTCTTAAAACGCGATCTCGCATCTCACTTCTGTGTTTCATGATAAGATATAATATTCATTCCAAGTGTCTTGTATACCGCGTATTCACTTCAAATGAATGTAAATGCGACACTTCCTTGCTAGGAAATAGCGTTTGCAGATGTCGACGTATCGAAGAAATAGAGTTCTAGTGCTTCTTAAAACGCGGTATCGTATCTGATTTCTATGCTTCGTCATAAGATATTGGGTTGTCAACTAAGTAATTGCGGATTTTTTTTTTTTAAATCAAAGACAGTTTTTCATGGAACTAAATAACTTTATTCTGTAATGTATTGCCCATTTTGATCAGTGATCTTTTGCCATCTTTCAGGCAGCATCATAATCCCGCGTTCATAAAACTTCTGGTTTTTATTAGCAAAAAACTGAATCAGGTACGATTTGACAACATCATCATTTTTATTGAATTTTTTATCATTCAAGGAGTTTTGTAAAAATCGAAACAAAATGGAATCAGGTGGTGCAAGATCAGGACTATATGGTGGATGTGGCAAAACATCCCAACCAAGCTCCAATAATTTTTGCCGAGTGACCAAAATGTTTGTGACCTTCCACTGTCATGATGGAATACAACAATTTTTCGATTTGTCAATTCTGGCGGACTTTCTTCAATTGCATTGTTTAATTTCATTTGTTGTTCAATGTAGACATCAGAATTGATTGTTAGGTTGGGCGGTAAGAGTACAAAGTATTGTAGACAATTCCTCTGAAATCCCACCAAACGGATGACAAAACCTTCTTTTGGTGAATATCAGCATTTGATGTTGTTTGAGTTGGTTCACCTGGCCTGCTCCATGATCTTTTTCGCTTGATATTGTTGCAAACAACCCACTTTTCATCGCCAGTTATCAGTCGTTTTAGAAATGGATCATTTTCATTACGTTTCTTTAGCAAATCGTAGCCGTTAAAGCATTGCGTTAAATGCGTTTCTTTCAGTTCGTGAGGAACCCATGTATCAAGTTTTTGAACATCGCCAAGTTGTTCTAAGTGATTTTCAATGCATGTATGTGATACATGAAGCTTCTCTGCAATCTCACGTGTTGTACTGTGACGATCCGAATTGATTATTGCTTTGATTAGGGCGTCATCAACTTCAACTGGCCGACCAGATCGTTTTTCATCTATGAGTGAAAAATTACCAGAACGAAATTTGGCAAAGCAATTTTGACACTGCCGTTCTTTTAAGGTTTCGTCACCATAAACAGCACAAAACTTTTTATGAGCTTGCGATGCGTTTTTCCCTTTGCGAAAATAAAAAAGCAAAATATGATGAAAATGATTCTTTTGATTCTCCATTTTTCAACGAAGGCCAAACGAAAACTACGCAACCGATAAAAAAACTTTTTTTACTGATTGACAGTTGAATTGGCAACTATCAAACAACAAAATGTGTTTTACATTTGTAACGCAAACCCAGAAATTCAACTGAAGCCATCTACGAGTGAAATCCGCAATTACTTTGTTGCCAACTCAATATAATATTCATTGTGGAGTGTTATGTATACCTCGTATTCACTTCAAAAGAATGTAAGTGCGACACTTCCATGCTACGAAATAGCGTTTGCAGATGTCTCCGCATCGAGGCCATAGAGTTTTAATGCTTCTTACAACGGGATATCGCATCTCTCTTCTATGTTCCGCGATCAGATATAATATTCATTGCGAAGTGTCATGTACACCTCGTATTCACTACAAAAGAATGTATATGCGACACTTCCATGCTAGGAAATAACGTCTGCAGATGTCTACGCGTCGAGGCAATAGTGTCCTAATGCTTCTTAAAACGCGATATCGCATCTCTCTTCTATGTTTCATGATAAGATATAATATTCATTGGGAAGTGTCATGTATACCTCGTCTTCTCTCACAGCGAATGTAAACGCGACAATTCCATGCTAGGAAATAGCGTATTCAGATGTCTACGTATCGTAGCAAAAGGGTTCTAATGCTACTTAAATCGCTATATCGCATCTCATTTCTATGTTTCGTGATAAGATATAATATTCATTGCGAAGTGTCATGTACACCTCGTATTCACTACAAAAGAATGTAAATGCGACACTTCCATGCTAGGAAATAGCGTCTGCAGATGTCTACGCGTCGAGGCAATAGTGTCCTAATGCTTCTTAAATCGCGATATCGCATCTCTCTTCTATGTTTCATGATAAGATATAATATTCATTGGGAAGTGTCATGTATACCTCGTCTTCTCTCCCAGCGAATGTAAACGCGACAATTCCATGCTAGGAAATAGCGTATTCAGATGTCTACGTATCGTAGCAAAAGGGTTCTAATGCTACTTAAATCGCTATATCGCATCTCATTTCTATGTTTCGTGATAAGATATAATATTCATTGCGAAGTGTCATGTACACCTCGTATTCACTTCAAAAGAAACTAAATGCGACTATTCCTTGCTAGGAAATGGCGCTTGCAGATGCCTACGTACCGTAGCAATAGGGTTCTAATGGTTCTCAAAACGCGATATCGCATCTCATTTCTGTGCTTCATGATAAGATATAATATTCATTGCGAAGTGTCATGTATACCACGTATTCACTCCAAACGAATGTAAATGCGACACTTCCTTGCTAGGAAATAGCGTATTCAGATATCTACGTATCGTAGCAATAGAGTTCTAGTGCTGCTTAGATCGCGATATCGCATCTCATTTCTATGTTTCGTGATAAGTTATAATATTCATTCCGAAGTGTCATGTATACCTCGAATTCACTTCAAAAGAATCTAAATGCGACATTTCCATGCTAGGAAATAGCCCTTGCAGATATCTCCGCATTGAGGCAATAGAGTCCTAATGCTTCTTAAAACGAGATGTCGCATCTCATTTCTATGTTTCGTAATAAGATATAATATTCATAGCGAAGTGTCATGCATACCTCCTATTCACTCCAAACGAATGTAAATGCGACACTTCCTTGCTAGGAAATAGCGTCTGCAGATGTCTACGCATCGTGGCGATAGAGTTCTGATGCTTCTTAAAACTCGATATCGCATCTCTCTTCTATGTTTCATGACAAGATATAATATTCATTGCGAAGTGTCATGTATACCTCGTATTCACTTCAAAAGAATGTAAATGCGACTATTGCTTGCTAGGAAATAGCGTTTGCAGATGTCTACGTATCGTAGCAATAGCGTTCTAATGCTACTTCAATCGCGATATGACACCTCATTTCTATGTTTCATGATAAGATATAATATTCATTGCGAAGTGTCATGTATACCTTCTCTTCTCTCCAAATGAATGTAAATGCGACACTTCCTTGCTAGGAAATAGCGTCTGCAGGTGCCTACGTATCGCAGCAATAGGGTTCTAATGCTTCTCAAAACGCGATATCGCATCTCATTTCTATGCTTCATGATAAGATATAATATTCATTGCGATGTGTCACGTATACCACGTATTCACTCCAAACGAATGTAAATGCGACACTTCCTTGCTAGGAAATAGCGTATTCAGATGTCTACGCGTCGAGGCAATAAGGTTCTAATGCTTCTTAAAACGCGATATCGCATCTCACTTCTATGATTCATGATAAAATATAATATTCATTGCGAAGTGTCATGTACACCTCGTATTCACTTCAAAAGAATGAAAATGCGACTACTGCTTGCTAGGAAATAGCGTTTGCAGATGTCTACGTATCGTAGCAATAGAGTTCTAATGCTTCTCAAAACGCGATACCGCATCTCATTTCTATGTTTCATGTAAAGATATAATATTCATTGCGAAGTGTCATGTATACCACGCATTCACTCCAAACGAATGTAAATGCGACACTTCCTTGCTAGGAAATAGCGCATTCAGATGTCCACGCATCGTAGCAATAGGGATCTAATGCTTCTTAAAACGCGATATCGCATCTCACTTCTATGTTTCATGATAAGATATAATATTCATTGCGAAGTGTCATGTATACCTCGCATTCACTCCAAACGAATGAAAATGCGACACTTCCTTGCTAGGAAATAGCGTATTCAGATGTCCACGTATCGTAGCAATAGAGCTCTAATGCTACTTAAAACGAGATATCGCATCACTCTTCCGTGTTTCGTGATAAGATATAATGTTCTTTGCGAAGTGTCATGTATACTTCGTATTCACTTCAAAAGAAAGTAAATGCGAATCTTCCTTGCTAGGAAATAGCGTTTGCAGATGCCTACGTATCGTAGCAATAGAGTTCCAATGCTCCTTAGATCGCGATATCGCATCTCTCTTCTATGTTTCATGATAAGATATAATAGTCATTGCGAAGTGTCCTGTATACCTCGCATTCACTACAAAAGAATGAAAATGCGACACTTCCATGCTAGGAAATAGCGTCTGCAGATGTCTACGCGTCGAGCTAATAGAGTTCTAATGCTTCTTAGATCGCGATATCGCATCTCATTTCTATGATTCATTATAAGATATAATATTCATTGCGAAGTGTCATTGTATACCTCGTATACACATCAAAAGAATGTAAATGCGACTATTGCTTGCTAGGGCATAGCGTTTGCAGATGCCTACGTATCGTAGCAATAGAGTTCTAATGCTTCTTAGATCGCGATATCGCATCTCATTTCTATGCATAATGTAAAGATATAATATTGATTGCGAAGCGTCATGTATACCTCGTATTCACTCCAATCGAATGTAAATGCGACATTTCGTTGCTAGAAAATAGCGTACTCAGATGTCTACGTATGGTAGCAATAGATTTCTAATGCTACTTAAATCGCAATATCGCATCTCATTTCTATGTTTCGTGATAAGATATAATATTAATTGCGAAGTGTCACGCATACCTCGTATTCACTTCAAAAGAATGTAAATGCGACTATTGCTTGCTAGGAAATGACGTTTCCAGATGGCTACGTTTCGTAGCAATACAGTTCTAATGCTACTTAAATCGCGATATCGCATCTCATTTATATGTTTCGTGATAAGATAAAATTTTCATTGCGATGTGTCATGTATACCTCGTATTCACTTCAAAAGAATGTAAGTGCGAAACTTCCATGCTAGGAAATAGCGTCTGCAGATGCCTACGTTTCGTAGAAATAGAATTCTAATGCTTTTTAGATCGCGAAATCGCATCTCATTTCTATGTTTCGTGATAAGTTATAATATTCATTCCGAAGTGTCATGTGTACCTCGAATTCACTTTAGGAGAATGTAAACGCGACACTTCCATCCTAGGAAATAGCGTTTGCAGATGTCTGCGTATCGTAGCAATAGAGTTCTGATGTTTCTCAAAACGCGATATCGCATCCCATTTCTATGCTTCATGATAAGATATAATATTGATTGCGAAGCGTCATGTATACCTCGTATTCACTCCAAACGAATGTAAATGCGACATTTCCTTGCTAGGAAATAACGTATTCAGATGTCTACGTATTGTAGCAATAGAGTTCTAATGCTACTTAAATCGCGATATCGCATCTCATTTCTATGTTTCGTGATAAGATATAATATTCATTGCGAAGTGTCATGTATACCTCGTATTCACTTCAAAAGAATGTAAATGCGACATTTCCTAGCTAGGAAATAGCGTCTGCAGATGTCTACACATAGAGGCAATAGAGTTCTAATGCTACTTAAAACGGGATATCGCAACACTCTTCTGTGTTTCGTGATAAGATATAATGTTCTTTGCGAAGTGTCATGTATACCTCGCATTCACTCCAAACGAATGTAAATGCGACACTTCCTTGCTACGAAATAGCGTATTCGGATGTCCACGTATCGTAGCAATAGAGTTCTAATGCTACTTAAATCGCGATATCGCATCTCATTTCTATGTTTCGTGATAAGATATAATATTCATTGCGAGAAGTCATGAATACCTCGCATTCACTTCAAAAGAATGTAAATGCGACTATCCCTTGCTAGGAAATCTCGTCTGCAGATGCCTACGTATCGTAGCAATACAGTTCTAATGCTGCTTAAATCGCGATATCGCATCTCATTTCTATGTTTCGTGATAAGATATAATATTCATTGCGAATGGTCATGTATACCTTGTATTCACTTCAAAAGAATGGAAATGCGACTATTGCTTGCTAGGAAATAGCGTTTGCAGATGCCTACGTTTCGTAGAAATAGAATACTAATGCTTTTTAGATCGCGATATCGCATCTCATTTATATGTTTCGTGATAGGATGTAATATTCATTGCAGACTGTCATGTATACCTTCTATTCACTCCAAATGAATGTAAATGCGACACTTCCTTGCTGGGAAATAGCGTCTGCAGATGCCTACGCATCGAGGCAATAGAGTTCTAATGCTTCTTAAATGCGATATCGCATCTCACTTCTATGTTTCATGATAAGATATAATATTCATTGCGAAGAGTCATGTATACCTCGTATTCACTTCAAAAGAATGTAAATGCGACTATTCCTTGCTGGGCAATAACGTCTGCAGATGCCTTCGTTTCGTAGAAATAGAATTCTAATGCTATTTAGATCGCGATAACGCATCTCATTTCTATGTTTCGTGATAAGTTATAATATTCATTCCTAACTATCATGTATACTTCGAATTCACTTCAAAAGAATGTAAATGCGACACTTCCATGCTAGGAAATAGCGTTTGCAAATGTCTCCGCATCGAGGCAATGGGGTTCTAATGCTTCTTAAAACGCGATGTCGCATCTCACTTCTATGTTACATGATAAGATATAATATTCATTGCGAAGTGTCATGTACACCTCGTATTCACTACAAAATAATGTAAATGCGACACTTCCATCCTAGGAAATAGCGTTTGCAGATATCTACGTATCGTAGCAATAGAGTTCTAATGTTTCTCAAAACGCGGTATCGCATCTCATTTCTATGATTCATGATAAGATATAATATTGATGGCGAAGCGTCATGTATACCTCGTATTCACTCCAAACGAATGTAAATGCGACATTTTCTTGCTAGGAAATAGCGTATTCAGATGTCTACGTATCGTAGCAATAGAGATCTAATGCTACTTAAAACGCGATATCGCATCTCATTTAAATGTTTGGTGATAAGATATAACATTCATTGCGAAGTGTCATGTATACCTCGTATTCACTTCAAAAGAATGTAAATGCGACTATTGCTTGCTAGGAAATAGAGTTTGCAGATGTCTACGTATCGTAGCAATAGAGTTCTAATGCTACTTAAATCGCGATATCGCATCACATTTATATGTTTCGTGATGCGATATAATATTCATTGCGAAGTGTCATGTATACCTCGTATTCACTTCAAAAGAATGTAAATGCGACATTTCCTAGCTAGGAAATAGCGTATTCAGATTTCTATGCATCGAGGCAATAGAGTTCTAATGCTTCTTAAATGCGATATCGCATCTCACTTCTATGTTTCATGATAAGATATAATATTCATTGCGAGAAGTCATGAATACCTCGCATTCACTTCAAAAGAATGTAAATGCGACTATCCCTTGCTAGGAAATCACGTCTGCAGATGCCTACGTATCGTAGCAATACAGTTCTAATGCTGCTTAAATCGCGATATCGCATCTCATTTCTATGTTTCGTGATAAGATATAATATTCATTGCGAATGGTCATGTATACCTTGTATTCACTTCAAAAGAATGGAAATGCGACTATTGCTTGCTAGGAAATAGCGTTTGCAGATGCCTACGTTTCGTAGAAATAGAATACTAATGCTTTTTAGATCGCGATATCGCATCTCATTTATATGTTTCGTGATAGGATGTAATATTCATTGCAGACTGTCATGTATACCTTCTATTCACTCCAAATGAATGTAAATGCGACACTTCCTTGCTGGGAAATAGCGTCTGCAGATGCCTACGCATCGAGGCAATGGAGTTCTAATGCTTCTTAAATGCGATATCGCATCTCACTTCTATGTTTCATGATAAGATATAATATTCATTGCGAAGAGTCATGTATACCTCGTATTCACTTCAAAAGAATGTAAATGCGACTATTCCTTGCTGGGCAATAACGTCTGCAGATGCCTTCGTTTCGTAGAAATAGAATTCTAATGCTATTTAGATCGCGATATCGCATCTCATTTATATGTTTCGTGATAGGATGTAATATTCATTGCAGACTGTCATGTATACCTTCTATTCACTCCAAATGAATGTAAATGCGACACTTCCTTGCTGGGAAATAGCGTCTGCAGATGCCTACGCATCGAGGCAATAGAGTTCTAATGCTTCTTAAATGCGATATCGTATCTCACTTCTATGTTTCATGATAAGATATAATATTCATTGCGAAGAGTCATGTATACCTCGTATTCACTTCAAAAGAATGTAAATGCGACTATTCCTTGCTGGGCAATAACGTCTGCAGATGCCTTCGTTTCGTAGAAACAGAATTCTAATGCTATTTAGATCGCGATATCGCATCTCATTTCTATGTTTCGTGATAAGTTATAATATTCATTCCTAACTATCATGTATACTTCGAATTCACTTCAAAAGAATGTAAATGCGACACTTCCATGCTAGGAAATAGCGTTTGCAAATGTCTCCGCATCGAGGCAATAGGGTTCTAATGCTTCTTAAAACGCGATGTCGCATCTCACTTCTATGTTACATGATAAGATATAATATTCATTGCGAAGTGTCATGTACACCTCGTATTCACTACAAAATAATGTAAATGCGACACTTCCATCCTAGGAAATAGCGTTTGCAGATATCTACGTATCGTAGCAATAGAGTTCTAATGTTTCTCAAAACGCGGTATCGCATCTCATTTCTATGATTCATGATAAGATATGATATTGATGGCGAAGCGTCATGTATACCTCGTATTCACTCCAAACGAATGTAAATGCGACATTTTCTTGCTAGGAAATAGCGTATTCAGATGTCTACATATCGTAGCAATAGAGATCTAATGCTACTTAAATCGCGATATCGCATCTCATTTAAATGTTTGGTGATAAGATATAACATTCATTGCGAAGTGTCATGTATACCTCGTATTCACTTCAAAAGAATGGAAATGCGACTATTGCTTGCTAGGAAATAGCGTTTGCAGATGCCTACGTTTCGTAGAAATAGAATACTAATGCTTTTTAGATCGCGATATCGCATCTCATTTATATGTTTCGTGATAGGATGTAATATTCATTGCAGACTGTCATGTATACCTTCTATTCACTCCAAATGAATGTAAATGCGACACTTCCTTGCTGGGAAATAGCGTCTGCAGATGCCTACGCATCGAGGCAATAGAGTTCTAATGCTTCTTAAATGCGATATCGCATCTCACTTCTATGTTTCATGATAAGATATAATATTCATTGCGAAGAGTCATGTATACCTCGTATTCACTTCAAAAGAATGTAAATGCGACTATTCCTTGCTGGGCAATAACGTCTGCAGATGCCTTCGTTTCGTAGAAATAGAATTCTAATGCTATTTAGATCGCGATATCGCATCTCATTTCTATGTTTCGTGATAAGTTATAATATTCATTCCTAACTATCATGTATACTTCGAATTCACTTCAAAAGAATGTAAATGCGACACTTCCATGCTAGGAAATAGCGTTTGCAAATGTCTCCGCATCGAGGCAATAGGGTTCTAATGCTTCTTAAAACGCGATGTCGCATCTCACTTCTATGTTACATGATAAGATATAATATTCATTGCGAAGTGTCATGTATACCTCGAATTCACAGTCAAAATAATGCAAGTGCGACACTTCCATCCTAGGAAATAGCGTTTGCAGATGTCTACGTATCGTAGCAATAGAGTTCTAATGTTTCTCAAAACGCGGTATCGCATCTCATTTCTGTGATTCATGATAAGATATAATATTAATGGCGAAGCGTCATGTATACCTCGTATTCACTCCAAACGAATGTAAATGCGACATTTTCTTGCTAGGAAATATCGTATTAAGATGTCTACGTATCGTAGCAATAGAGATCTAATGCTACTTAAATCGCGATATCGCATTTCATTTAAATGTTTCGTGATAAGATATAATGTTCATTGCGAAGTGTCGTGTATACCTCGTATTCACTTCAAAAGAATGTAAACGCGACTATTCCTTGCTAGGAAATAGCGTTTGCAGATGCCTACGTATCGCAGCAATAGAATTGTAGTGCTTCTCAAAACGCGAAATCGCATCTTATTTCTATGCTTCATGATAAGATATAATATTCATTGCGAAGTGTCATGTATACCTCGTATTCACTCCAAACGAATGTAAATGCGACACTTCCTTGCTGGCATATAGCGTATTTAGATGTCTACGTATCGTAGCAATAGAGTTCTAATGCTACTTAAATCGCGATATCGCATCTCACTTCTATGTTTCATGATAAGAAACAATATTCATTGCGAAAAGTCATGTATACCTCGTATTCACTTCTAAAGAATGTAAATGCGACTATTCCTTGCTAGGAAATGACGTCTGCAGATGCCTACGTATCGTAGCAATAAAGTTGTAGTGCTTCTCAGAACGGGATGTCGCATCTCATTTCTATGCTTCATGATAAGATATAATATTCATCGCGAAGTGTTATGTATACCTCGTCTACACCATAAGTAAACGTAAGTGCGACACTTCCTTGCTAGGAAATAGCGTTTCCATTTGCTTAATTATCGGAGCAATAGTGTTCTATTGCTTCATTCAACACGATGTCGCAAGTCATTTCAATGATTCATGGTAAATTGCAATGTTCTATGCAATATGTTACATTTATCTGCATCTAGACCTTAGAAGGATGTGAATCCTATACTTACTTGCAACAGAATATCGTTTCCAGATCTCTACGTGTCCAAGCAAGACATTTCTAATACTTCAATCAGCGCGATGTCGCATCTCATTTCAACGTTTCAATGCAAAGAATCTGTAATCATATATCCATAACATTGTGCTTAACTGTTAGAGGTCTTCAATAGAATGTGAACTATATAATTCCATGCAACGGTATGGCGCTCCGTAGTGTCTATCTGTTAAAGCAATCGAGCTAGAATTCTCCATGCAATGCGCTGGCGCATCCCATTTCATCGTTTCAAAGTAAGAATGCTGTAATCTCTTATGCATAGCTCTATGCTTATCTGCTTTAAAACTTCATAAGAATGTAAATTCGACAGCTCCATGCAACAGGATTGCCCTTCGTAGTGTCTACATGTCGAGACAATAGAGTACTAATGCATTATACAATGCCATGACTCATCTCATTTCAACGTTTCGAATTAAGTAAGCTGTAATCTTCTATGAAAAGCATTATAATTATCTGCTTCTACTCTACAATAGAATGTGAATTCTATAGATCCAAGCAACAGGAGGGCAGGCTCTCCACCATCCTACTGCCTGCCCTGATGCGGGCAAAGGATTCCCAGGGCCACTCAAACCGCGACCAACATCTATCTTATACTCTAACCGATTCATCGTTATGCGTTTTCCATTAAGCTTGCCGGGATCAGTGATATTAATTCGCTCAATCTAAATTATTATTTTCTTTTTAAGTTTCTCGATTTTTTTAGTTTCTCTCACGATATCGTCTATTTCGTTGTACCTTACCCTTACAGTATGGTATATAATCTGTTGTTTGATATTTCTAGGATTTCCTCTTAATAAATGCAATGCTTCCACATATTCTCTTTCTCTTTCTCTTTAGTTACATTGTTGTTATTTTATGCTTTTCACCCTCCACATTCACTCTCTACACCATCTAGGAACAGGCGTTATACGATTACTGCAGGATGACGCCCCGGTCTCGTTACACCGAGATCGAGTGTTCTCTCTTGCATCCGTTGATTTATATATGTTATATATTGGAGAATATTTCCTCTTATCCTTTGTATTTTTCGAATGAAATTACATTGACAGAAGTACGAGCTAGTTCTGCACGCCTATTTGAAACAACATTAAATCACCTTGTTAAACAATAATATATTAAATGTGACTTGGACTTTTAAATTTGAATTTATAAACATCTAACAGGTAAATATGTTTTTCTTACTATTCATATCATTATACATTCAGTGATTTATTGTGTGCAGTGATTTGATATATTAACTGCTTGATTATATTTTGCAATGAACTTTGCGTACCAAACATTGTTTTTACTCCTGATGGGAGTGGATAGTTCATCGTTTTATATTCTTATATCGCATTGATTATAAAAGTATATGACATCCTTTTTATGCAGTCATGTATAATTAAGTACTGTGACGGTTTTTCCCGTTACAATCCGCAAGAAAAGGGTATATAGAACCAATAATAACGGGGTATCCAGAAGTTTAGTCCGGGGTTATATCGGGGTACAGAATATCCTCGTGCTTCGGCAACGCGAAGTACAGAGCAATAAATTTCCTATCCAGCAAGTATTTCGAAGCTGCGAGGTTGGGACTTTTTGGGCGCCAGCTACTCAAGAAGTAGCAGAAACTAATAAACCACGCAACCCGGGGAAACCCGGTGCAAGATAACCCTGGAAATTTCGAAATACTCTTTCGCTCGACTGCTTCTAGCCGAGTGCGCAAATTAGGGTCGCGGGATACTGAACTCACGGCTTCTTTCTAGATTGCCTCGACGCGGTATTACAAAAGGGTATACGACACGCCGCGAATGACCGGGGATCACCACCCGTTATACAATACAAATTACAATACGCGATATCACAATTGCGGCAGGGAACAAATGGGACGCTTTAGCGTATAAGGACTCACGTTCTCGTTTCCAACAAGTATGGATCTCGTTCAGTCCGTCTACCTCTCTCTCTCTCTCTCTCTCTCTCTCTCTCTCTCTCTCTCTCTCTCTCTCTCTCTCGCTAAGTAGTCGCTAAGTCGTTCAGAAAAATAAGAGGCTGTATTCGTGCTGGCTAGCTCATTATATAGGTTTGCTGGGGGTCTTCGGATCCCCTTAGATCCTCCTTAGGGCTCCTTGATAGGGTAGGGCCATACGCTTCGGTATTGTTCGGGGCATCGATCGGTGGATTTCGGCGATCTTCCCTGATCGCCCCCTCTGGTGTGTCTAGATTGGGTCCTCTGGATTATTTGAACTGCGGCGCGTGTCGCGCGCCGCGCTTTCCACGGCTCACCTGCAATTCCGCTGCGCATCTTGAGTTTTCCTCTCCATGGGCTCAAGGGAGGGGTAGAGGTCCTTCTCACACCCGAGAACCATCCTGTTTGTCTCCATGGACTATGGCAGCGGTCTTATCGTTGCAGAGCTCTGGATCGTATCCTTCGGGCTTCAGGGTCTCTTCTTGCTCACTTCCCGACTCCTCCACCTTCGAGCCCGTCGCGCTACCTCGGTGCACAGCCCTTCCGCGAACCTGCGGTCTTATTATCCGCCGAAGAGGCGTCTTATGGGTCGCTTCTTCCATCAGCTCGCCAGTCTTATCCGTCGAACGGAGAGAGAGGAACGAACGGGGGGGGGGGGGGGGGGGGGAGGTTCTACCATCGTGTATTTCACGCTCCTCGCAAATACAGCTATCGCAATGGTCCGTGTCGCGCTTCTCGCATGGGTGGTGATCTGCGAGCTAGTCTAACCGAAGCAGGGGAGGGGGGTGAGCGAGCCTTGTGACGTCACCACGTCACAGTACATACAAATTTGCGATTAAGTAGCTATGTGTTCAAATTCAATTCCGAATAATGCACTAAAAAGCATCCCAGATAACAAACGGCAAGATGGTAGCGACACCATGCCGGCACTATATTGCCACTTCCGAGGAGTGTCAACTGATTCGTAGTCATCTGTGACCGGATTCGTTAACTAAAATGCCAGAACGTGTTACCAGCACGTTCTAGACAAGCGAATCGCGCAGCACCAGCACCATGGTGACACGCGTATCATCGCTCCATTCATGAATCTCCTCAGCAATGACGCAGGATCACATTTGGCAATGGGGAACCTGTGCTTTCATACAAATTAGAACCGTTAGATGTCAGTAGATGTTCAGCATATGAGTATTGATAGACATTTTGATGGTCGTTTTCCTATATTTATAGTTATTGAGCGAGTCGTATATATTTCTTTCAATCCATCATAGACTAAAAATATTAATTATAAAAAAAATATTACTTATAGAATAAAAATTCATGCTGTTGCGTCCCTAACTTCGCCTTGCGTAATTTTTGAAATAACATGCTGTCATCGTATTTAATGTAACCCTCAATTGCATGAATTTGCAACAATAAATTGAAGAAAATATATATAAAATAAGTGTGTATATTTTTATGACAAAGTAATTATCGACTTTATGGAAAAAATCGCCCTATCGAGCTAGTTTATAGAAAATAATAAAATCGAGTTCTTATATCTTTGTTTTGTGCCGGTGCATCTATTTTGGAATCAAAATAAGTAAATTGCACAGTTTAGTTATTTTTCATATTTGCTTATAATTTTTATGGAAACAGCTTCCCCATTAGTAAATGTCAGCCTACGCCACAACCACGCGTGTAGCTATGGTGAGCTGATAGTGTCATTGTCACGGCCGTGTTGCCCGTGTGCTATATCTCGGTGCTTTAATAGAGAGATCTAGGAACATAAGTAATTTGTAAGTAACACATCTTTTCTCTTTGAAATATTTGCCTTTGCATAGAATAGAACGTATAGATATAATGGCCTGTTTTGTACCCATTTCGGTCCAATTCTATTATAGCCTTTGAGCAGAAGTAATATTGATTATACTTGATTTTTGCAATAGTTCTTTGATTAACAGATTTTATTAACCTAGAATCATCGTTTGACGGATGTATCAATCTACTTTGTAGCTCCATCAGTTTCTTTTTCTGCTCGCTACTTTCCATTTTCAGTTCCGTATACTTATCCTTTATCACCATCATATATGTTGCGTAAAATTACAATAACTTTTTGTCCTCAAATTTTGCGGATATTTCAATTAAATTTCCTTTGATTAAATAAACTGAAATTAAAGAACAGTGGCACGTACCATTTCTTGGAAACGTTGTATCGTAATTTGCATCTGACTGTTTTGAAAGGCAAAGCACTTTACTTAACGTTTGCAATGATTCGGTTAGCGAAATAAAGTAATATTCTACTTTCGAAATTGTTGGCTCTTGTAATTCTAAGGCAAATATATTCATCTGTCGACATCGTAAACATTGTTTTTTGGCAAAATTCCAGAAAAACAAATATACTATGAGTAAAATAATAAACATCATAATATTAAATTTAACTCTGTTCATCGTTGCCTTGTTGGACACATCCATAACAATATACAGGGTGGGGCAGTAATAAGTAGCACCTCAGATATCCACGAAACTATAAGTTTCATAGAAGTTTTTGCTAATATAAAATTGCATAGTACAAAGGGGCCATCCGTTGATGAAAATAGTTTTTTTGTAAGTGGAGTTATGTTGGACATATGAAGGTTACCTTCATTTTTTAAAATGAATTGGTATGTCCATTCTTCCGTAATACGATAGATTATTTTAAAGCAAGTTTAACGATCTGTAACATGAAGGCATTGAAGGTTACAAAAAGTAAAGAAAGGCGATAATACTCACGGTTTTGATAGTAAATGAAACATACGTATTGTGAACAGTGGTGCAAGGCGTAATACTTACCGTTTACTTCACTGTGAATAAACACTTTTCGAAGGGCATTTCAATAGTTTGCAGCATAAGTTAAGCATGATAAGATTAGTATTGAAAAATCGGTTCGAATACGTTTGGTTAGGCTGTTCTTTGTGTCGTTCATTTTATATAAGTACTGAGCTGCGGATTCCTGAGGACAGCTCACAAAATTGTTGAACTATGGAAGATTATCATTGTGAATTTGAATCAAAAGGTAATTAATTTCCATTAGATTGTAAACAGATCTCAATGTTTCATTTTAGATAGTAAGATTAAATACTTTTTACAAAACTACAAGAATGGATACATACCTTTCTGTTATTATTACTTCATAAAGAATTATAATTGCAATTATATAGTTCATTACGATAAAAAATAATTCTCAGAAAATTCTAAATATTAAATAAAAGAATCAAGTAAAACATTTTTAATAATTACGAATATGAAAAATACTTGAACATTCCAATAGAAAGATGTCTAAACAGGAGCTAGAAAAGTCAAACATTCAATTTCAATTCCAGAATTCATCTATAAGAGGTAAAATGTTTCGAAAGCTTTAATTACAGTCTTTAATGCAAGCAGTTGGGCAGTATTTCAATTTTTAAGAAAATTGATGAAAGTCAACCATTTTGAAGTGGTCAGAATCTTTGTCGTTTGAGCAATAAGTGAATAACAAATAACTGCATAAATTCCAGGCTTAAAAACTTATGGATTAAATCCTATGCAGACTCGTTTATGAGCGAGTTACTAAATAATAATCCACACTAAGTAATCATTTTAAAACTTAAACGATTACATCTCGCGAACTTTCAAAGATATCAGAAGCGTGAAAAGTATGTGGTTTATCAAAAACTCTTCTAAAAGAACGGACGAAGCCAATAGAAACCTTTGTTGAAGTAAGCAAGTTCTAAAGTTCTAAGCAACGCGATGGCCCTTATCTGCCTATGTTTCATAGCAAGTAAGTTCTGAATTTCTATGAAATCCGATGGAATTCCTCACTACTAACGTTTCAAAGTAAGTTCTCAAATTCACAATTCTACGTTTAAAACTGTGTGTGTTCTATATATCTATGTAAAGTGATGGTTCCTATTAGTTGTGATGGAAATCTATATATAGCAAGTCAGGGAAACTCGAAGGGGTTAATTATCTAAATGCTTTAAGGTGTAAAACGTACTTTAATCTAAAGCAATCTATGGTTCCAAGGTATCCGCTCACGTACAACTTTTCTTGGGCGCCAGCTGCTCAGAAAGTAGCAAAGGGATAGACTACACGACCCCGAGAACCCTGGAGCGGAACAACCCTTGAAACTTCGAAATGCTCCTCCTCTCGACTACGCCTAGCCAAGTACACACACTCAGGTCGCGAGATACTGAAGTCACGGCATGTTTACTTATGGTCTCGACGTGGGTTTAACTAACAAGGGCTACGGGAAACTACGCAACACGCCGCAAATTACCGGGTATCATAACTCGCTTCACGATATAAGATACAATATACAATATGCGACACAAGAAATGGGACGCTTTAGTGAATAAGCTCTCACGTTCTCTTCTTCAGGTTCCTTGAATTCGCTGGTGGTCCTCGGGTCTCCTGCATCCTCCTCGGGGCTCCTTGGTGGAGTGGGCTGTAGGCTTCGGTATTGTTCGGGTCCATCGATCAGTGGATTTCGGCGATTTCCTCTTCTCGCCCCCTTGGGTGTCCCCGAGGGGATCCTCCTGATCATTTAAATTGCGTAGCGCCTCGCGCGCCGCGCTCCCATGGCCCACCTGCAGGGCCGCTGGACTCTTGACTTCTCTTTAGGGGTTAAGGATGGTTGTGGACCTTCTCACATCCCAGAGCATTATAAAGCACAAAAGCTGATAAGCATAATGCGATGCATAGAGCTTTACAACCTTCTAACTTACCTTGAACTGTTTATATGAAATGCGATATTGAGGTGCATGAAGCATGACAAATTAAATGCTTCGGCACCTGGACATCTAGAAACGCTATCCCCGGGCAAGAAAGTGTAGGGTTCACACTCAATTCATGTGCAGAAGCAGATAAACATAACGCGATGCTATGAATATTACATCTTATCATGAAATATAGAAGTAAGATGCGCAGCCGCGTTTTACGAAGCATTAGAACTCTATTGCTTCAAAACCTTCAGATATAGAAACAAAATTCCGTAGCAAGGAAATGATGCATTTACATTCATTTGAAGTGTAGAGGAGATATACATAACGCGTTGCATTGAAATTACATCTTATCATGTGACTTAGAACTGATATGCGATATCGCGTTTTATAAAGAGTTAGAAATCTATTGCTTCGATGCGTAGACATCTAGAAACGCAATTTCCTAGCCAAGAAGTGTGGCATTTGCATTCTTTTGAAGTGTAGACGAGGTATACATAACACTTCGCAATGAATATTATATCTTATCATGAAACATACATGAGATGCGATATCGCGATTTGGAAGCATTAGAACTCCATTGCTTCAATACGTAGTCATCTGGAAACGCATTTCCTAGCAAGGATGCGTGGCATTTTCATTCCTTTGAAGTGTAGACGATGTATGCAACACGTCCCGATGAATATTATATCTTACCATGAAACATAGAAATGAGATGCTGTATCGAGTTTTAAGAAGCATTAGATCTCCATTTCTTCGATATGTAGACATCTCGAAATGCATCTCCTAGCAAGGAAGTGTAGCATTTACATTCTGTTGAAGTGTGGACGAGGTATACATAACACTTCGCAATGACTGCTATATCTTATCATGAAACATAGAAATGAGATAAGATATTGCGTTTCAAGTAGCATTAGAACTCTATTGCTTCGATACGTGGAGACCAGGAAACGCTATTTCCTAGCATGGAAGTGTGGCATTTACTATCTTTTGAAGTGTAGACGAGCTATATATATGACTTCGCTATGAATATTATATCTTATCATGAAACATACAAATGAGATGCGATATCGCGCTTGAGGAAGCATTGGAACTACATTGCTTCGATACGTAGTCATCTGGAAACGCATTTCCTGGCAAGAATGTGCGGTATTCACATTCACTTGAAGTGTAGACGTGGTATACGTAACATTTCGCAATAAATATTATGTCTTATCGTACAACATAGAACTGAGGTGCGATATCGCGCTTTAAGAAGCATTAAAACGCTATTGCTTCTATACGCAGAAATCTGGAAACGCTATTCCCTAGCAAGGAAGTGTGGCATTTATATTCATTTGAAGTGTATACGTCTTATACATAACACTTCGCTGTGAATATTATAACTTATCATGCAACATAGAATTGAGATGCGATATCGCGATTAAAGGAGCATTAGAACTGTATTGCTTCGATACGTAGCAGTCTGGAAACACTATTTCCTAGGAAGGAAATGTGGCATTTACATTCTTTTGATGTGTAAACGAGGTATGCATAACACTTCACAATGAATTTTATATCATATCTTGAAACATAGAAATGAGACACGATATCGCGTTTTAAGCAGCATTACAACTCTATTGCTTCGATACGTAGACATCTGGAAACGCATTTCCTAGCAAGTAAGTGTGGCATTTACATTCTTTTGAATTGTAGACGAGGTATACATAACACTTCGCTATGAATATTATATCTTATCATGAAACATACAAATGAGATGCGATATCGCGCTTGAATAAGCATTGGAACTCCACTGCTTCGAAACGTAGACATCTGGAAACGCATTTCCTGGCAAGGAAGTGTGGCATTTACATTCTGTTGAAGTGTGGACGAGGTATACATAACACTTCGCAATGACTGCTATATCTTATCATGAAACATAGAAATGAGATAAGATATTGCGTTTCAAGTAGCATTAGAACTCTATTGCTTCGATACGTGGAGACCAGGAAACGCTATTTCCTAGCATGGAAGTGTGGCATTTACTATCTTTTGAAGTGTAGACGAGCTATACATATCACTTCGCTATGAATATTATATCTTATCATGAAACATACAAATGAGATGCGATATCGCGCTTGAGGAAGTATTGGAACTACATTGCTTCGATACGTAGTCATCTGGAAACGCATTTCCTGGCAAGAATGTGTGGCATTCACATTCACTTGAAGTGTAGACGTGGTATACGTAACATTTCGCAATGAATATTGTGTCTTATCGTACAACATAGAACTGAGGTGCGATATCGCGCTTTAAGAAGCATTAAAACGCTATTGCTTCTATACGCAGAAATCTGGAAACGCTATTCCCTAGCAAGGAAGTGTGGCATTTATATTCATTTGAAGTGTATACGTCTTATACATAACACTTCGCTGTGAATATTATAACTTAACATGCAACATAGAATTGAGATGCGATATCGCGATTAAAGGAGCATTAGAACTGTATTGCTTCGATACGTAGCAGTCTGGAAACGCTATTTCCTAGGAAGGAAATGTGGCATTTACATTCTTTTGATGTGTAAACGAGGTATGCATAACACTTCACAATGAATTTTATATCATATCGTGAAACATAGAAATGAGACACGATATCGCGTTTTAAGCAGCATTACAACTCTATTGCTTCGATACGTAGACATCTGGAAACGCATTTCCTAGCAAGTAAGTGTGGCATTTACATTCTTTTGAATTGTAGACGAGGTATACATAACACTTCGCTATGAATATTATATCTTATCACGAAACATATAAATGAGATGCGATATCGCGATTTAAGTAGCATTAGAACGCTATTGCTAAGATACGTAGACATCTTCAAACGCTATTTCCTAGCAAGCATTAGTCGCATTTACATTCTTTTGAAGTGAATACGAGGTGTACATGACACTTCGCAATGAATATTATATCTTATCACGAAACATAGAAATGAGATGCGATATCGCGATTTAAGTAGCATTAGAACTCTATTGCTACAATACGTAGACATCTGAATACGCCATTTCCTAGCAAGGAAGTGTCGCATTTACATTCGTTTGGAGAGAATACGTGGTATACATGACACTTCTTAAGGAATATTATATCTTATCATGAAACATAGAAGAGAGATGCGATATCGCGTTTTAAGAAGCGTTAGAACCCTATGGCCTCGATGCGGAGACATCTGGAAACGCTATTTCCTAGCATGGAAGTGTCGCACTTACATACTTTAGAAGTGAATACGAGGTATACATGACACATCGCAATGAATATTAAATCTTATCACGAAACATATAAATGAGATGCGATATTGCGATTTAAGTAGCATTAGAACTCTATTGCTACGACACGTAGACATCTGCAAACGCCATTTCCTAGCAAGCAATAGTCGCATTTACAACCTTTTGAAGTGAATACGAGGTATACATGACACTTCGCAATGAAAATTATATCTTATCATGAAACATAGAAGAGAGATGCGATATCGCGTTTTAAGAAGCATTAGAACGCTATTGCTACGATACGTAGACTTCTGCAAACGCTACTTCCTAGCAAGCAATAGTCGCATTTACATTACTTTGAAGTGAATACGAGGTATACATGACACTTCGCAATGAATATTATATCTTATCACGAAACATAGAAATGAGATGCGAAATCGCGATTTATGAAGCGTTAGAACTCTATTGCCTCGACGCGTAGACATCTGCAGACGCTATTTCCTAGCATGGAAGTGTCGCATTTACATTCTTTTGAAGTGAGTATGAGGTATACATGACACTTCGCAATGAATATTGTATCTCATCATGAAACATAAAAGTGAGATGCGATATCGCGTTTTAAGAAGCATTAGAACACGATTGCCTCGATGCGGAGATATCTGCAAACGCTATATCCTAGCAAGGAATAGTCGGATTTACATTCTTTTGAAGCGAATACGAGGTAAACATGACACTTTGCAATGATTATTATATCTTATCATGAAACATAGAAGTGAGATGCGATATCGCGTTTTAAGAAGCATTAGAACTCTATTGCCTCGAAGCGTAGACATCTGCAGACGCTATTTCCTAGCATGGAAGTGTCGCATTTACATTCCTTTGAAGTGAATGCGAGGTGTACATGACATTTCGCAATTAATATTATATCTTATCATGAAACATAGAAGAGAGATGCGATATCGCGTTTTAAGAAGCATTAGAACGCTATTGCTACGATACGTAGACTTCTGCAAACGCTATTTCCTAGCAAGCAATAGTCGCATTTACGTTCTTTTGAAGTGAATACGAGGTATACATGACACTTCGCAATGAATATTATATCTTATCACGAAACATAGAAATGGGAGGCGATATCGCGATTTAAGTAGCATTAGAACTCTATCGCTACGATACGTAGACATCTACAAATGATATTTCCTAGCATGGTCGTGTCGCATTTACATTCCTTTGAAGTGAATACGAGGTGTTTCATGACACTTCGCAATGAATATTATATCTTATCACGAAACATAGAAATGAGAGGCGATATCGCGATTTAAGTAGCATTAGAACTCTATCGCTACGATACGTAGACATCTGCAAATGCTATTTCCTAGCAAGCAATAGTCGCATTTACATTCTTTTGAAGTGAATACGAGGTATACATGACACCTCGCAATGAATATTATATCTTATCATGAAACATAGAAGTGAGGTGCGATATCGCGTTTTAGGAAGCATTAGAAATCTATGGCCTCGATGCGGAGACGTCTGCAAACGCTATTTCCTAGTATGGAAGTGTCGCAGTTACATTCTCTTGAAGTGAATGCGAGGTACACATGACACTTCGCAAAGAATAATGTATCTTATCATGAAGCATAGAAGTGAGATGCGATATCGCGTTTTAAGAAGCATTAGAACTCTATTGCTACGATACGTAGATATCTGCAAACGCTATTTCCTAGCAAGCAATAGTCGCATTTACATTCTTTTGAAGTGAATACGAGGTATACATGACACTTCGCAATGAAAATTATATCTTATCATGAAACATAGAAGAGAGATGCGATATCGCGTTTTAAGAAGCATTAGAACGCTATTGCTACGATACGTAGACTTCTGCAAACGCTACTTCCTAGCAAGCAATAGTCGCATTTACATTACTTTGAAGTGAATACGAGGTATACATGACACTTCGCAATGAATATTATA
Organism: Xylocopa sonorina; assembly: GCF_050948175.1. Classification (NCBI taxonomy): domain Eukaryota; kingdom Metazoa; phylum Arthropoda; class Insecta; order Hymenoptera; family Apidae; genus Xylocopa; species Xylocopa sonorina. The sequence continues at coordinate 240,719 of NW_027490342.1, forward strand.
TCTTATCACGAAACATAGAAATGAGATGCGAAATCGCGATTTATGAAGCATTAGAACTCTATTAGCTCGACGCGTAGACATCTGCAGACGCTATTTCCTAGCATGGAAGTGTCGCATTTACATTCTTTTGAAGTGAATATGAGGTATACATGACACTTCGCAATGAATATTGTATATCATCATGAAACATAAAAGTGAGATGCGATATCGCGTTTTAAGAAGCATTAGAATGCTATTACCTCGATGCGGAGTTATCTGCAAACGCTATTTCCAACAAGGAATAGTCGGATTTACATTCTTTTGAAGCGAATACGAGGTATACATGACACTTTGCAATGAATATTATATCTTATCACGAAACTTATAAATGAGATGCGATATTGCGATTTAAGTAGCATTAGAACTCTATTGCTACGATACGTAGACATCTGCAAACGCCATTTCCTAGCAAGCAATAGTCGCATTTACAATCTTTTGAAGTGAATACGAGGTATACATGACACTTCGCAATGAAAATTATATCTTATCATGAAACATAGAAGAGAGATGCGATATCGCGTTTTAAGAAGCATTAGAACGCTATTGCTACGATACGTAGACTTCTGCAAACGCTACTTCCTAGCAAGCAATAGTCGCATTTACATTACTTTGAAGTGAATACGAGGTATACATGACACTTCGCAATGAATATTATATCTTATCACGAAACATAGAAATGAGATGCGAAATCGCGATTTATGAAGCATTAGAACTCTATTGCCTCGACGCGTAGACATCTGCAGACGCTATTTCCTAGCATGGAAGTGTCGCATTTACATTCTTTTGAAGTGAATATGAGGTATACATGACACTTCGCAATGAATATTGTATCTCATCATGAAACATAAAAGTGAGATGCGATATCGCGTTTTAAGAAGCATTAGAACACGATTGCCTCGATGCGGAGATATCTGCAAACGCTATATCCTAGCAAGGAATAGTCGGATTTGCATTCTTTTGAAGCGAATACGAGGTATACATGACACTTTGCAATGAATATTATATCTTATCACGAAACATAGAAATGGGAGGCGATATCGCGATTTAAGTAGCATTAGAACTCTATCGCTACGATACGTAGACATCTGCAAATGATATTTCCTAGCATGGTCGTGTCGCATTTACATTCCTTTGAAGTGAATACGAGGTGTTTCATGACACTTCGCAATGAATATTATATCTTATCACGAAACATAGAAATGAGAGGCGATATCGCGATTTAAGTAGCATTAGAACTCTATCGCCACGATACGTAGACATCTGCAAATGCTATTTCCTAGCAAGCAATAGTCGCATTTACATTCTTTTGAAGTGAATACGAGGTATACATGACACTTCGCAATGAATATTATATCTTATCATGAAACATAGAAGAGAGATGCGATATCGCGTTTTAAGAATCATTAGAACGCTATTGCTACGATACGTAGACTTCTGCAAACGCTATTTCCTAGCAAGCAATAGTCGCATTTACATTCTTTTGACGTGATTACGAGGTATACATGACACTTCGCAATGAATATTATATCTTATCACGAAACATAGAAATGGGAGGCGATGTCGCGATTCATGAAGCGTTAGAACTCTATTGCTACGATACGTAGACATCTGCAGACGCTATTTCCTAGCAAGCAATAGTCGCATTTACATTCTTTTTAAGTGAATATGAGGTATACATGACACTTCGCAATGAATATTATATCTCATCACGAAACATATAGACGAGATTTGATATCGCGATTTAAGTAGCATTAGAACGCTTTTGCTACGATACGTAGACATCTGCAGACGCTATTTCCTAGCAAGCAATAGTCGCATTTACATTCTTTTGACGTGAATACGAGGTATACATGACACTTCTCAATGAATATTATATCTTATCACGAAACATAGAAATGAGATGCGAAATCGCGATTTATGAAGCATTAGAACTCTATTGCTACGATACGTGGACATCTGAATACGCTATTTCCTAGGTAGGAAGTGTCGCATTTACATTCGATTTGAGTGAATACGAGGTATAAATGACACTTCGCAATGAATATTATATCTTATCATGAAGCATAGAAATGGGATGCAATATCGCATTTTGAGAAGCACTACAACTCTATTGCTACGATGCGTAGGCATCTGCAAACGCTATTTCCTAGTATGGAAGTGTAGCATTTACATTCTTTTGAAGTGAATACGAGGTATACATGACACATCGCAATGAATATTGTATCTCATCATGAAACATAAAAGTGAGATGCGATATCGCGTTTTAAGAAGCATTAGAACACTATTGCCTCGATGCGGAGATATCTGCAAACGCTATTTCCTAGCAAGGAATAGTCGGATTTACATTCTTTTGAAGCGAATACGAGGTATACATGACACTTTGCAATGAATATTATATCTTATCATGAAACATAGAAGTGAGATGCGATATCGGCGTTTTCAAGAAGCATTAGAAATCTAATGCCACGAAACGTAGACGTCTGCAAACGCTATTTCCTAGCAAGGAAGTGTCGCATTTACATCCATTTGAAGTATAGACGAGATATACATAACACTGCACACTGAATATTATATCTTATCATGAAACATAGAAATGAGATGCGATATGGCGATTTAAGAAGCATTAGAAGTCTATTGGTTCGATACGTAGGCATCAGCAAACGCTACTTCCTAGCAAGGAAGTATCGCATTTACATTCTTTTGAAAGGAATAGGAGGTATACATGACACTTCGCAATGAATATTATATCTTATCATGAAACATAGAAATGAGAAGCGATATGGCGATTTAAGAAGCATTAGATATCTATTTCTTCGATACGTGGACATCTGCAAACGCTATTTCCTGGCAAGGAAGTGTCGCGTTTACATTCTTTTGAAATGAATACGAGGTATACATAACACTTCGCACTGAAAATTATATATTATCATGAAATATAGAAATGAGATGCGATATCGCGTTTTGAGAAGCAATAGGAATCTAATGCCACGAAACGTAGACGTCTGCAAACGCTATTTCCTAGCAAGGAAGTGTCGCATTTACATCCATTTGAAGTATAGACGAGATATACATAACACTGCACACTGAATATTATATCTTATCATGAAACATAGAAATGAGATGCGATATGGCGATTTAAGAAGCATTAGAAGTCTTTTGGTTCGATACGTAGGCATCAGCAAACGCTACTTCCTAGCAAGGAAGTATCGCATTTACATTCTTTTGAAAGGAATACGAGGTATACATAACACTGCACAATGAATATTATATCTTATCATGAAACATAGAAATGAGATGCGATATGGCGATTTAAGAAGCATTAGAACACTATTGCTTCGAGACGTAGACATCGGCAAACGGTATTTCCTAGCAAGGAAGTGTCGCATTTACATTCATTTGAAGAGTAGACGAGATATACATAACACTGCACAATGAATATTATATCTTATCATGAAACATAGAAATGAAATGTAATATGGCGATTTAAGAAGCATTAGAACTCTATTGCTTCGATACGTAGACATCTGCAAACGCTATTACCTTGCAAGGAAGTTTCGCATTTACATTCTTTAGATGTGAATTCGAGGAATACATGACACTTCGCAATGAATATTATATCTTGTCATGAAACATAGAAATGAGATGCGATATCCCGTTTTAAGAAGTAATAGAACTCTATTGCTTCGGTACGGAGACATCTGCAAACGCTATTTCCTAGCAAGGAAGTGTCGCATTTACATCCATTTGAAGTCAATACGATCTATACATGACACTTCGCAGTGAATATTATATCTTATCACGAAACATATAAATGAGATGCGATATCGCGATTTAAGTAGCATTAGAAATCTATTGCTACGATTCGTAGACATCTCAATACGCTATTTCCTAGCATGGAAATGTCGCATTTACATTCGTTTGGAGTGAATACGAGGTATACATGATGCTTCGCAATCAATATTATATTTTATCATGAAGCAAAGAAATGAGATGCGATATCGCGATTTAAGTAGCATTAGAACTCTATTGCTACGGTACGTAGGCACCTGCAGACAATATTCCTAGCAAGGATGTGTCGCTTTTACATTCTTTAGATTTGAATACGAGGTATACATGACACTTCGCAATGCATATTGTATCTTATCATGAAACATTGAAATGAGACGCGATATCGCGCTTTAAGAAGCATTAGTACACTATTATTTCGATACGTAGACATCTGCAAACGCTATTTCCTAGGAAGGAAGTGTGGCATTTACATTCATTTGAAGTGAATACGAGGAATAAGTTACACTTCGCAATTGATATTATATCTTATCATGAAATATAGAAATCAGATGCGATATCGAGTTTTAAGAAGCATTGGAACTCTATTGCTACGATTCGTAGATATCTGGAGACGCTATTTCCTAGCACGGAAGTGGCGCATTTACATTAATTTGATGTGAATACGTGGTATACACGACAATTCGCAATGAATATTATATCTTTTCCTGAAACATAGAAATGAGATGCGATATCGCGTTATAAGATGCATTAGAACTCTATTGCTACGATACGTAGATATCTGGAGACGCTATTTCCTAGAAAGGAAGTGTCGCATTTACATTCATTTGAAGTGTAGACGAGGAATACATAACACCTCGCAATGAATATTATATCTTATCATGAGACATAGAGATGATGTGCGATATCGCGTTTTAAGGAGAATTAGAACTCTATAGCTTCGATACAGAGATATATTGGGAACTGAATTTCCTAGAGAGGAAGTGTCGCATTTTGTGACGTCAGGCGTACCGCCTGCCACCCATCAACCTTCTCGCACCCCCCAGCATCAACCCCTGAACGCATGCAACCAGCCAAACTCGCCTGCAGAACCAGCAACTGTAAGTGTTCGCACGCGCATACCTGCACGCGCTCACTCACACCGATTTCCGCTGCCTCACTCGCACCACCGAGTATACCTGTCTCGCCCGCACCAAGGACGGGCAGCCCTATCTCCTTCGCACCGAGGATTCCGTCCAGCAGGAAGACGTAGCCGCAGCCCATCACCTGAATGGGGTCTTTTCCAATTCGGGGAACAGGATCTGCTAGAACCTATATATTACTTCTAAGCTAGGACATACATACCATATCATGACGCATATATAAGAATTCCTAGATCTATGTTACACTAAGTAAGATGCGTCCGGCATGCGGCATGCGCCGCTAGCCCCACCACGAGCCGCGAGTCCCCCACTCGCGGGACCGCGATCTCCCTACCACGAGCGTTCGCGACCGTAGCGTCCCGCGAACCGAGGAGGTCAGAGACGCGTCTCCAGAGCACACACTCTGACTCGAGATCTCCTACCGAGGGGTGCAAACCTCTAGTTTTAGATCGTTAGCCACCTCAATGTGAGGTTCAGGCATCGTATTTCTATTTCCGAAAAATAGGCTCGTGTCGTAAAGCCTCCGGAACAACGGAAAATAGTTTCACCGGACGTGATACCTCGTATTCACTACAAAAGAATGTAAATGCGACACTTCCATGCTAGGAAATAGCCTTTGCAGATGTCTACGTATCGTAAGAATAGAGTTCTAATACTTCTTAAAACGAGATGTCGCATCTCATTTCTATGTTTCATGATAAGATATAGTATCCATTGAGAGGTGTCATGTTTACCTCGTATTCACTTCAATGGAATGTAAATGCGACATTTCCTTGCTAGGAAATAGAGTTTGCAGATGTCTGCGTATATTAGCAATAGAGTTCTAATGCTTCTCAAAACGCGATATAGCACCTCATTTCTATGTTTCATGATCAGGTATAATATTCATTGCGAAGTGTCATGTATACCTCGTATTCAAAAGGATGTAAATGCGACACTTCCTTGCTAGGAAATAGCGTTTACAGATGACTACGTGTCGAAACAATAGAGTTCTAATGATTCTTAAAACGCGATATCGCATCTCACTTCTGTGTTTCATGATAAGATATAATATTCATTCCAAGTGTCTTGTATACCTCGTATTCACTTCAAATGAATGTAAATGCGACACTTCCTTGCTAGGAAATAGCGTTTGCAGATGTCGACGTATCGAAGAAATAGAGTTCTAGTGCTTCTTAAAACTCGGTATCGTATCTGATTTCTATGTTTCGTGATAAGATATTGGGTTGTCAACTAAGTAATTGCGGATTTTTTTTTTTAAATCAAAGACAGTTTTTCATGGAACTAAATAACTTTATTCTGAAATGTATTGCCCATTTTGATCAGTGATCTTTTGCCATCTTTCAGGCAGCATCATAATCCCGCGTTCATAGAACTTCTGGTTTTTATTAGCAAAAAACTGAATCAGGTACGATTTGGCAACATCATCATTTTTATTGAATTTTTTATCATTCAAGGAGTTTTGTAAAAATCGAAACAAAATGGAATCAGGTGGTGCAAGATCAGGACTATATGGTGGATGTGGCAAAACATCCCAACCAAGCTCCAATAATTTTTGCCGAGTGACCAAAATGTTTGTGACCTTCCACTGTCACGATGGAATACAACACTTTTTCGATTTGTCAATTCTGGCGGATTTTCTCAATTGCATTGTTTAATTTCCTTTGTTGTTCAATGTAGACATCAGAATTGATTGTTAGGTTGGGCGGTAAGAGTACAAAGTATTGTAGACAATTCCTCTGAAATCCCACCAAACGGATGACAAAACATTCTTTTGGTGAATATCAGCATTTGATTTTGTTTGAGTTGGTTCACCTGGCCTGCTCCATGATCTTTTTCGCTTGATATTGTTGCAAACAACCCACTTTTCATCGCCAGTTATCAGTCATTTTAGAAACGGATCATTTTCATTACGTTTCTTTAGCAAATCGTAGCCGTTAAAGCATTGCGTTAGATGCGTTTCTTTCAGTTCGTGAGGAACCCATGTATCAAGTTTTGAACATCGCCAAGTTGTTCTAAGTGATTTTCAATGCATGTATGTGATACATGAAGCTTCTCTGCAATCTCACGTGTTGTACTGTGACGATACGAATTGATTATTGCTTTGATTAGGCCGTCTTCAACTTCAACTGGCCGACCAGATCGTTTTTCATCTATGAGTGAAAAATCACCAGAACGAAATTTGGCAAAGCAATTTTGACACTGCCGTTCTTTTAAGGCTTCGTCACCATAAACAGCACAAAACTTTTTATGAGCTTGCGATGAGTTTTTCCCTTTGCGAAAATAAAAAAGCAAAATATGATGAAAATGATTCTTTTGATTCTCCATTTTTCAACGAAGGCCAAACGAAAACTACGCAACCGATAAAAAAACTTTTTTTACTGATCGACAGTTGAATTGGCAACTACCAAACAACAAAATGTGTTTTACATTTGTAACGCAAACCCAAAAATTCAACTGAAGCCATCTACGAGTGAAATCCGCAATTACTTTGTTGCCAACTCAATATAATATTCATTGTGGAGTGTTATGTATACCTCGTATTCACTTCAAAAGAATGTGAATGCGACTCTTCCTTCCTAGGAAATATCGTCTGCAGATGTCTACGTGTCGTAGCAATAGAGTTCTAATGCTACTTAAAACGCGATATCGCATCTCATTTCTATGTTTCATGATAGGATATAATATTCATCGTGAAGTGTCATGTATACCACGCATACACTTCAAATGAATGTAATTGCGACACTTCCTTGCCAGGAAGTAGCGTTTGCAGATGTCTACGTAACGAAGCAATAGAGTTCTAATGCTTCTTTAAACGCGATATCGCATCTCACTTCTATGTTTCATGTTAAGATATAATATTCATTGCGAAGTTTCATGTATACCTCGCATACACTTCAAATGAATGTAATTGCGATACTTCCTTGCTAGGAAATAGTGTTGGCATATGTCTACATATCGAAGCAATAGAGTTCTAATGCTTCCTAAATCGCCATATCGCATCTCATTTCTATGTTTCATGACAAGATTTAATATTCATTGTGCAGTGTTATGTATACCTCGTCTTCACTTCAAAAGAATGTAAATGCGACACTTCTTTGCTAGGAAATAACGTTTGCAGATGTCTACGTATCGTAGCAATTGAGTTCTAGTGCTTCTCAAGACGCGATATCGCATCTTTCTTCTATGCTTCATGATAAGATATAATATTCATTGCGAAGTGTCATGCATACCTCGAATTCACGTCAGAAGAATGTAAATGCGGCACTTCCTTGCTAGGAAATAGCGTTTGCAGATGTCTACGTATCGTAGCAATAGAGTTCTAATGCTACTAAAATCGCGTTATCGCAACTCATTCCTATGTTTCGTGATAAGATGTAATTTTCATTGCGAGGTGTCACGTATACCGAGTATGCACTTCAAAAGAATGTAAATGCGACACTTCTTTGCTAGGAAATTGCGTTTGCAGATGTCTACTTATCGTAGCAATAGGGTTCTAATGCTACTTAAATCGCGTTACCACAACTCATTCCTACGTTTCGTGATAAGATGTAATTTTCATTGCGAGGTGTCACGTATACCGAGTATGCACTTCAAAAGAATGTAAATGCGACACTTCCTTGGTAGGAAATAGCGTTTGCAGATGTCTACGTATCGTAGCAATAGTGTTCTAATGCTTCTTAAAATGCGATATCGCTAATTATTTCTATGTTTCATGATAAGGTAAAATTTTCATTGTGGAGTGCTATGTATACCTCGTATTCACATCGAAAGAATCTAAATGCGACACACCCTTGCTGGGAAGTAGCGTTTGCAGATGTCTACGTATAGTAGCATTAGAGTTCTAACGCTTTTTAAAACACGATATCGCATTTCATTTCTATGTTTCATGATAGGATATAATATTCATTGTGGAGACTTAGGTATACCTCGTATTCACTTCAAAAGAATGTAAATGCGAATCTTCCTTGCTAGGAAATAACGTATTCAGATGTCAACGTATCGTAGCAATAGAGTTCTAATGCTACTTAAATCGCGATATCGCATCTCATTTCTATGTTTCGTGATAAGATATAATATTCACTGCGAGGTGTCATGTACACCTCGTATTCATTTCAAAAGAATGTAAATGCGACACTTCCTTGCTAGGAAATAGCGTATTCAGATGTCTACATATCGTAGCAATAGAGTTCTAATGCTACTTAAATCGCGATATTGCATCTCATTCCTATGTTTCGTGATAAGATAGAATATTCATTGCGAATGGTCATGTATACCTTGTATTCACTTCAAAAGAATGTAAATGCGACTATTGCTTGCTAGGAAATAGCGTTTGCAGATGTCTACGTATCGTAGCAATTGCATTCTAATGCTACTTAAATCGCGATATGACACCTCATTTATATATTTCGTGATAGGATATAATATTCATTGCGAAGTGTCATGTATACATCGTATTCACTTCAAAAGAATGTAAGTGCGATACTTCCATGCTAGGAAATAGCGTTTGCAGATGTCTCCGCATCGAGGCCATAGAGTTCTAATGCTTCTTAGAACGCGATATCGCATCTCTCTTCAATGTTTCATTATAAGATATAATATTCATTGCGAAGTGTCATGTATACCTCGTATTCTCTCCAAACGAATGTAAATGCTACGCTTCCTTGCTAGGAAATGGCGTATTCAGATGTCTATGTATCGTAGCAATAGAGTTCTAATGCTACTTAAATCTCGATATCGCATCTCATTTATATGTTTCGTGGTAAGTTACAATATTCATTCCGAAGTGTCATGTAAACCTCGAATTCATTTCAAAAGAATGTAAATGCGACTATTGCTTGCAAGGAAATAGCGTTTGCAGATATCTCCACATCGAGGCAATAGGGTTCTAATGCTTCTTAAGATGCGATATCGCATCTCACTTATATGTTACATGATAAGATATAATGTTCATTGTGAAGTGTCATGCATACCTCGTATTCACTCCAAAAGAATGCAAATGCGTATCTTGCTTGCTAGGAAATAACGTTTGCGGATGTCTACGTATCGGAGCAATGGAGTTCCAATGCTTCTCAGAACGCGATATCGCATCTCATTTCTATGCATCATGATAAGATATAACATTCATTGTGAAGTGTCATGTATGCCTCGTATTCATTTCAAAAGAATGTAAGTGCGAATCTTCCTTGCTAGGAAATAGCGCTTGCAGATGTCTAGGTTTCGTAGCAATAGTGTTCTAATGCTTCTCAAAACGCGATATCGCATCTCATTTCTATGCTTCATGATAAGATATAATATTCATTGCAAAGTGTTATGTATACCTCGTATTCACTTCAAAAGAATGTAAATGCGACACTTCCATGCTAGCAAATAGCGTCTGCAGATGTCTACGCGTCGACGCAATAAGGTTCTAATGCTTCTTAAAACGCGATATCGCATCTCACTTCTATGATTCATGATAAGATATAATATTCATTGCGGAGTGTCATGTGTACCTCGTATTCGCTTCAAAAGAATGTAAATGCGACAATTCCTTGCTAGGAAATAGCGTATTCAGATGTCTACGTATCGTAGCAATAGAGTTCTAATGCTACTTAAATCGCGATATGACACCTCATTTATGTGTTTCGTGATAAGATATAATATTCATTGCAAAGTGTCATGTATACCTCGTATTCACTTCAAAAGAATGTAAATGCGACTATTGCTTGCTAGGAAATAGCGTTTGCAGATGTCTCCGCATCGAGGCCATAGAGTTCTAAGGCTTCTTAAAACGCGATATCGCACCTCACTTCTATGTTTCATGATAAGATATAATATTCATTGCGAAGTGTCATGTATAACTCGTATTCACCTCAAAAGAATGTAAACGCGACTATTCCTTGCTAGGAAATAGCGTTTGCAGATGCCTACGTATCGCAGCAATATAGTTGTAGTGCTTCTCAAAACGCGATATCGCATCTCATTTCTATGCTTCATGATAAGATATAATATTCATTGCGAAGTGTCATGTATACCTCGTATTCACTCCAAACGAATGTAAATGCGACACTTCCTTGCTGGCAAATAGCGTATTTAGATGTCTACGTATCGTAGCAATAGAGTTCTAATGCTACTTAAATCGCGATATCGCATCTCACTTCTATGTTTCATGATAAGAAACAATATTCATTGCGAAAAGTCATGTATACCTCGTATTCACTTCAAAAGAATGTAAATGCGACTATTCCTTGCTAGGAAATGACGTCTGCAGATGCCTACGTATCGTAGCAATAAAGTTGTAGTGCTTCTCAGAACGCGATATCGCATCTCATTTCTATGCTTCATGATAAGATATAATATTCATCGCGAAGTGTTATGTATACCTCGTCTACACCATAAGTAAACGTAAGTGCGACACTTCCTTGCTAGGAAATGGCGTTTCCATTTGCTTACTTATCGGAGCAATGGTGTTCTATTGCTTCATTCAACACGATGTCGCAAGTCATTTCAATGATTCATGGTAAATGGCAATGTTCTATGCAATATGTTACATTTATCTGCATCTAGACCTTAGAAGGATGTGAATCCTATACTTACTTGCAACAGAATATCGTTTCCAGATCTCTTCGTGTCCAAGCAAGACATTTCTAATACTTCAATCAGCGCGATGTCGCATCTCATTTCAACGTTTCAATGCAATGAATCTGTAATCATATATCCATAACATTGTGCTTAACTGTTAGAGGTCTTCAATAGAATGTGAACTATATAATTCCATGCAACGGTATGGCGCTCCGTAGTGTCTATCTGTTAAAGCAATCGAGCTAGAATTCTCCATGCAATGCGCTGGCGCATCCCATTTCATCGTTTCAAAGTAAGAATGCTGTAATCTCTTATGCATAGCTCTATGCTTATCTGCTTTAAAACTTCATAAGAATGTAAATTCTACAGCTCCATGCAACAGGATTGCCCTTCGTAGTGTCTACATGTCGAGACAATAGAGTACTAATGCATTATACAATGCCATGACTCATCTCATTTCAACGTTTCGAATTAAGTAAGCTGTAATCTTCTATGAAAAGCATTATAATTATCTGCTTCTACTCTACAATAGAATGTGAATTCTATAGATCCAAGCAACAGGAGGGCAGGCTCTCCACCATCCTACTGCCTGCCCTGATGCGGGCAAAGGATTACCAGGGCCACTAAAACCGCGACCAACATCTATCTTATACTCTAACCGATTCATCGTTATGCGTTTTCCATTAAGTTTGCCGGGATCAGTGATATTAATTCGCTCAATCTAAATTATTATTTTCTTTTTAAGTTTCTCGATTTTTTTAGTTTCTCTTACGATATCGTCTATTTCGTTGTACCTTACCCTTACAGTATGGTATATAATCTGTTGTTTGATATTTCTAGGATTTCCTCTTAATAAATGCAATGCTTCCACATATTCTCTTTCTCTTTCTCTTTAGTTACATTGTTGTTATTTTATGCTTTTCACCCTCCACATTCACTCTCTACACCATCTAGGAACAGGCGTTATACGATTACTGCAGGATGACGCCCCGGTCTCGTTACACCGAGATCGAGTGTTCTCTCTTGCATCCGTTGATTTATATATGTTATATATTGGAGAATATTTCCTCTTATCCTTTGTATTTTTCGAATGAAATTACATTGACAGAAGTACGAGCTAGTTCTGCACGCCTATTTGAAACAACATTAAATCACCTTGTTAAACAATAATATATTAAATGTGACTTGGACTTTTAAATTTGAATTTATAAACATCTAACAGGTAAATATGTTTTTCTTACTATTCATATCATTATACATTCAGTGATTTATTGTGTGCAGTGATTTGATATATTAACTGCTTGATTATATTTTGCAATGAACTTTGCGTACCAAACATTGTTTTTACTCCTGATGGGAGTGGATAGTTCATCGTTTTATATTCTTATATCGCATTGATTATAAAAGTATACGACATCCTTTTTATGCAGTCATGTATAATTAAGTACTGTGACGGTTTTTCCCGTTACAATCCGCAAGAAAAGGGTATATAGAACCAATAATAACGGGGTATCCAGAAGTTTAGTCCGGGGTTATATCGGGGTACAGAATATCCTCGTGCTTCGGCAACGCGAAGTACAGAGCAATAAATTTCCTATCCAACAAGTATTTCGAAGCTGCGAGGTTGGGACTTTTTGGGCGCCAGCTACTCAAGAAGTAGCAGAAACTAATAAACCACGCAACCCGGGGAAACCCGGTGCAAGATAACCCTGGAAATTTCGAAATACTCTTTCGCTCGACTGCTTCTAGCCGAGTGCGCAAATTAGGGTCGCGGGATACTGAACTCACGGCTTCTTTCTAGATTGCCTCGACGCGGTATTACAAAAGGGTATACGACACGCCGCGAATGACCGGGGATCACCACCCGTTATACAATACAAATTACAATACGCGATATCACAATTGCGGCAGGGAACAAATGGGACGCTTTAGCGTATAAGGACTCACGTTCTCGTTTCCAACAAGTATGGATCTCGTTCAGTCCGTCTACCTCTCTCTCTCTCTCTCTCTCTCTCTCTCTCTCTCTCTCTCTCTCGCTAAGTAGTCGCTAAGTCGTTCAGAAAAATAAGAGGCTGTATTCGTGCTGGCTAGCTCATTATATAGGTTTGCTGGGGGTCTTCGGATCCCCTTAGATCCTCCTTAGGGCTCCTTGATGGGGTAGGGCCATACGCTTCGGTATTATTCGGGGCATCGATCGGTGGATTTCGGCGATCTTCCCTGATCGCCCCCTCTGGTGTGTCTAGAGGGGGTCCTCTGGATTATTTGAACTGCGGCGCGTGTCGCGCGCCGCGCTTTCCACGGCTCACCTGCAATTCCGCTGCGCATCTTGAGTTTTCCTCTCCATGGGCTCAAGGGAGGGGTAGAGGTCCTTCTCACACCCGAGAACCATCCTGTTTGTCTCCATGGACTATGGCAGCGGTCTTATCGTTGCAGAGCTCTGGATCGTATCCTTCGGGCTTCAGGGTCTCTTCTTGCTCACTTCCCGACTCCTCCACCTTCGAGCCCGTCGCGCTACCTCGGCGCACAGCCCTTCCGCGAACCTGCGGTCTTATTATCCGCCGAAGAGGCGTCTTATGGGTCGCTTCTTCCATCAGCTCGTCAGTCTTATCCGTCGAACGGAGAGAGAGGAACGAACGGGGGGGGGGGAGGTTCTACCATCGTGTATTTCACGCTCCTCGCAAATACAGCTATCGCAATGGTCCGTGTCGCGCTTCTCGCATGGGTGGTGATCTGCGAGCTAGTCTAACCGAAGCAGGGGGGGGGGGGGGGGTGAGCGAGCCTTGTGACGTCACCACGTCACAGTACATACAAATTTGCGATTAAGTAGCTATGTGTTCAAATTCAATTCCGAATAATGCACTAAAAAGCATCCCAGATAACAAACGGCAAGATGGTAGCGACACCATGCCGGCACTATATTGCCACTTCCGAGGAGTGTCAACTGATTCGTAGTCATCTGTGACCGGATTCGTTAACTAAAATGCCAGAACGTGTTACCAGCACGTTCTAGACAAGCGAATCGCGCAGCACCAGCACCATGGTGACACGCGTATCATCGCTCCATTCATGAATCTCCTCAGCAATGACGCAGGATCACATTTGGCAATGGGGAACCTGTGCTTTCATACAAATTAGAACCGTTAGATGTCATTAGATGTTCAGCATATGAGTATTGATAGACATTTTGATGGTCGTTTTCCTATATTTATAGTTATTGAGCGAGTCGTATATATTTCTTTCAATCCATCATAGACTAAAAATATTAATTATAAAAAAAATATTACTTATAAAATAAAAATTCATGCTGTTGCGTCCCTAACTTCGCCTTGTGTAATTTTTGAAATAACATGCTGTCATCGTATTTAATGTAACCCTCAATTGCATGAATTTGCAACAATAAATTGAAGAAAATATATATAAAATAAGTGTGTATATTTTTATGACAAAGTAATTATCGACTTTATGGAAAAAATCGCCCTATCGAGCTAGTTTATAGAAAATAATAAAATCGAGTTCTTATATCTTTGTTTTGTGCCGGTGTATCTATTTTGGAATCAAAATAAGTAAATTGCACAGTTTAGTTATTTTTCATATTTGCTTATAATTTTTATGGAAACAGCTTCCCCATTAGTAAATGTCAGCCTACGCCACAACCACGCGTGTAGCTATGGTGAGCTGATAGTGTCATTGTCACGGCCGTGTTGCCCGTGTGCTATATCTCGGTGCTTTAATAGAGATATCTAGGAACATAAGTAATTTGTAAGTAACACATCTTTTCTCTTTGAAATATTTGCCTTTGCATAGAATAGAAGGTATAGATATAATGGCCTGTTTTGTACCCATTTCGGTCCAATTCTATTATAGCCTTTGAGCAGAAGTAATATTGATTATACTTGATTTTTGCAATAGTTCTTTGATTAGCAGATTTTATTAACCTAGAATCATCGTTTGACGGATGTATCAATCTACTTTGTAGCTCCATCAGTTTCTTTTTCTGCTCGCTACTTTCCATTTTCAGTTCCGTATACTTATCCTTTATCACCATCATATATGTTGCGTAAAATTACAATAACTTTTTGTCCTCAAATTTTGCGGATATTTCAATTAAATTTCCTTTGATTAAATAAACTGAAATTAAAGAACAGTGGCACGTACCATTTCTTGGAAACGTTGTATCGTAATTTGCATCTGACTGTTTTGAAAGGCACGCACTTTACTTAACGTTTGCAATGATTCGGTTAGCGAAATAAAGAAATATTCTACTTTCGAAATTGTTGGCTCTTGTAATTCTAAGGCAAATATATTCATCTGTCGACATCGTGAACATTGTTTTTTGGCAAAATTCCAGAAAAACAAATATACTATGAGTAAAATAATAAACATCATAATATTAAATTTAACTCTGTTCATCGTTGCCTTGTTGGACACATCCATAAGAATATACAGGGTGGGGCAGTAATAAGTAGCACCTCAGATATCCACGAAACTATAAGTTTCATAGAAGTTTTTGCTAATATAAAATTGCACAGTACAAAGGGGCCATCCGTTGATGAAAATAGTTTTTTTGTAAGTGGAGTTATGTTGGACATATGAAGGTTACCTGCATTTTTTAAAATGAATTGGTATATCCATTCTTCCGTAATACGATAGAGCATTTTAAAGCAAGTTTAACGATTTGTAACATGAAGGCATTGAAGGTTACAAAAAGTAAAGAAAGGCGATAATACTCACGGTTTTGATAGCAAATGAAACATACGTATTGTAAACAGTGGTGGAAGGCGTAATACTTACCGTTTACTTCACTGTGAATAAACACTGTTCGAAGGGCATTTCAATAGTTTGCAGCATAAGTTAAACATGATAAGATTAGTATTGAAAAATCGGTTCGAATACGTTTGGTTAGGCTGTTCTTTGTGTCGTTCATTTTATAAGTACTGAGCTGCGGATTCCTGAGGACAGCTCACAAAATTGTTGAACTATGGAAGATTATCATTGTGAATTTGAATCAAAAGGTAATTAAATTCCATTAGATTGTAAACAGATCTCAATGTTTCATTTTAGATAGTAAGATTAAATACTCTTTACAAAACTACAAGAATGGATACATACCTTTCTGTTATTATTATTTCACAAAGAATTATAATTGCAATTATATAGTTCATTACGATAAAAAATATTTCTCAGAAAATTCTAAATATTAAATTAAAGAATCAAGTAAAACATTTTTAATAATTACGAATATGAAAAATACTTGAATATTCCAATAGAAAGATGTCTAAACAGGAGTTAGAAAAGTCAAACATTCAATTTCAATTCCAGAATTCATCTATAAGAGGTAAAATGTTTTGAAAGCTTTAATTACAGTCTTTAATACAAGCAGTTGGGCAGTATTTCAATTTTTAAGAAAATTGATGAAAGTCAACCATTTTGAAGTGGTCAGAATCTTTGTCGTTTGAGCAATAAGTGAATAACAAATAACTACATAATTTCCAGGCTTAAAAACTTATGGATTATATCCTATGTAGACTCGTTTATGAGCGTGTTACTAAATAATAATCCACACTAAGTAATCATTTTAAAACTTAAACGATTACATCTCGTGAACTTTCAAAGATATCAGAAGTGTGAAAAGTATGTGGTTTATCAAAAACACTTCTAAAAGAACGGACGAAGCCAATAGAAATCTTTGTTGAAGTAAGCAAGTTCTAAAGTTCTAAGCAACGCGATGGCCCTTATCTGCCTATGTTTCATAGCAAGTAAGTTCTGAATTTCTATGAAATCCGATGGAATTTCTCACTACTAACGTTTCAAAGTAAGTTCTCAAATTCTCAGTTCTACGTTTAAAACTATGTGTGTTCTATATATCTATGTAAAGTGATGGTTCCTATTAGTCGTGAAGGAAATTTATATCTAGTAAGTCAGGGAAGCTCGAAGGGGTTAATTATCTAAATGCTTTAAGGTGTAAAACGTACTTTAATCTAAAGCGATCTATCGTTCCAAGGTATCCGCTCACGTACAACTTTTCTTGGGCGCCAGCTGCTCAGAAAGTAGCAAAGGGATAGACTACACGACCCCGGGAACCCTGGGGCGGAACAACCCTTGAAACTTCGAAATGCTCCTCCTCTCGACTATGACTAGCCAAGTACTCACACTCAGATCGCGAGATACTGAAGTCACGGCATGTTTATTTATGGTCTCGACGTGGGTTTAACTAGCAAGGGTTACGGGAAACTACGCAACACGCCGCGAATTACCGGGTATCATA
This sequence comes from Xylocopa sonorina, assembly GCF_050948175.1. Taxonomy (NCBI): domain Eukaryota; kingdom Metazoa; phylum Arthropoda; class Insecta; order Hymenoptera; family Apidae; genus Xylocopa; species Xylocopa sonorina. Next base: position 258,515 of record NW_027490342.1, read on the forward strand.
ACTCGCTTCACGATATAAGATACAATATACAATATGCGACACAAGAAATGGGACGCTCTAGCGAATAAGCTCTCACGTTCTCTTCTTCAGGTTCCTTGAATTCGCTGGTGGTCCTCGGCTCTCGTGGATCCTCCTCGGGGCTCCTTGGTGGAGTGGGCTGTAGGCTTCGGTATTGTTCGGGTCCATCGATCAGTGGACTTCGGCGATTTCCTCTTCTCGCCATCTTGGGTGTCACTGAGGGGATCCTCCTGATAATTTAAATTGCGTAGCGCCTCGCGCGCCGCGCTCCCATGACCCACCTGCAGGGCCGCTGAACTTTTGACTTCCCTTTAGGGGGTTAAGGATGGCTGAGGGCCTTCTCACATCCCAGAGCATTATAAAGCACAGAGCAGATAAGCATAATGCGATGCATAGAGCTTTACAACCTTAAACTTACTTTGAACTGTTTATATGAAATGCGGTTTATATGATATTGCGGTGCATGAAGCATGACAAATTAAATGCTTCGGCACCTGGACATCTAGAAACGCTATCCCCGGGCAAGAAATTGTAGGGTTTACACTCAATTAATGTGCAGAAGCAGATAAACATAATGCGATGCCATGAATATTACATCTTATCATGAAATATAGAAGTAAGATGCGCAGCCGCGTTTTACGAAGCATTAGAACTCTATTGCTTCTAAACCTTCAGATATAGAAACGATATTCCGTCGCAAGGAAGTGTGGCATTTACATTCTTTTAAAGTCTAGACAAGGTATACATAACACTTCGCAATGAATATTATATCTCATCATGAAACATACATGAGATGCGATATCGCGTTCTAGGAAGCATTAGAACTCTATTGCTTCGATACGTAGACATCAGAGAACGCTATTTCCTAGCAAGCAATAGTCGCATTTACATTCTTTTGAAGTGAATACGAGGCATACATGACACTTCGCAATGAATATTATATCTTATCATGAAACATAGAAGAGAGATGCGATATCGCGTTTTAGGAAGCAGTAGAACGCTATTGCAACGATACGTAGAGTTCTGCAAACGCTATTTCCTAGCAAACAATAGTCGCATTTACATTCTTTTGAAGTGAATACGAGGTATACATGACACTTCGCAATGAATATTATATCTCATCACGAAACATATAGACGAGATTTGATATCGCGATTTAAGTAGCATTAGAACGCTTTTGCTACGATACGTAGACATCTGCAGACGCTATTTCCTAGCAAGCAATAGTCCCATGTACATTCTTTTGACGTGAATACGAGGTATACATGACACTTCTCAATGAATATTATATCTTATCATGAAACATAGAAGAGAGATGCGATATCGCGTTTTAAGAAGCATTAGAACTCTATGGCTTCGATGCGCAGACATCTGCAAACGCTATTTCCTAGCATGGAAGTGTCGCACTTACATTCTTTTGAAGTGAATACGGGGTATACACGACACTTCGCAATGAATATTATATCTTATCATGAAACATAGAAGAGAGATGCGATATCGCGTTTTAAGTAGCATTAGAACGCCATTGCTACGATACGTAGACATCTGCAAACGCTATTTCCTAGCAAGCAATAGTCGCATTTACATTCTTTTGAAGTGAATACGAGGTATGCATGGCACTTCGCAATGAACATTATATCTTATCATGTAACATAGTAGTGTGATGCGATATCGCGTTTTAAGAAGCATTAGGTTCCTATTGCCTCGTCGCGCAGATATCTGCAAACGCTATTTCCTAGCATGGAAGTGTCGCATTTAGATTCTTTTGAAGTGAATTCGAGGTATACATGACACTTCGGAATGAATATTATAACTTATCACGAAACATGGAAATGAGATGCGATATCGCGATCTAAGAAGCATTAGAACTCTATTGCTACGATACGTAGGCATCTGCAAACGCTATTTCCTAGCAAGGAAGATTCGCATTTACATTCTTTTGAAGTGAATAAGAGATATACATGACACTTCGCAAAGAACATTATATCTTATCGTGAAACATAGAAGTGAGATGCGGTATCGCGTTTTAAGAAGCATTAGAACTCTATTGCCTCGACGCGATCTGCAGACGTTATTTCCTAGCATGGATGTGTCGCACTTACATTCTTTTGAAGTGAATACGAGGTATACATGACACTTCGCAATCAACATTATATCTTATCATGTGACATAGAATTAAGATGCGATATCGCGTTTTAAGAAGCATTAGAACTCTATTGCCTCACCGCGTAGAGATCTGCAGACGCTATTTCCTAGCATGGAAGTGGCGCATTTACATTCGTTTGGAGTGAATAGGAGGTATACATGACACTTCGCAATGAATATTATACCTTATCACGAAACATAGAAATGAGATGCGATGTCGCGATCTAAGAAGCATTAGAACCCTGTTGCTACGATACGTAGGCATCAGCAAACGCTTTTTCCTAGCAAGGAATAGTCGCATTTACATTCTTTTGATGTGAATACGAGGTATACATGACACTTCGCAATGAATATTATATCTTATCATAAAACATAGATGTGAGATGCGATATCGCGTTTTAAGAAGTATTAGAACCCTATGGCCTCGATGCGGAGACATCTGCAAACGCTATTTCCCGGCATGGAAGAGTCGCACTTACATTCTTTTGAAGTGAATACGAGGTATACATGACACTTCGCAATGAATATTATGTCTTATCATGAAACATAGAAAAGAGATGCGATTTCGCGTTTTAAGAAGCATTAGAACACTATGGCCTTGATGCGGAGACATCTGCAAACGCTATTTCCTAGCATGGAAGTGTCGCACATACACTCTTTTGAAGTGAATACGAGGTATACATGACATTTCGCAATGAATATTATATCTTATCACGAATCATGTAAATGGGATGCGATATCGCGATTTAAGTAGCATTAGGACTCTATTGCTACGATACGTAGACATCTGCAAACGCTATTTCCTAGCAAGCAATAGTCGCATTTAGTTTCTTTTGAATTGAATACGAGGTGTACATGACACTTCGCAATGAATATTATATCTTATCACGAAACATAGAAATGAGATGCGATATCGCGATCTAGGAAGCATTAGTACTCTGTTGCTACGATACGTAGGCATCAGCAAACGCAATTTCCTAGCAAGGAATAGTCGCATTTACATTCTTTTGGAGTGAATACGAGGTATACATGACACTTCGCAATGAATATTATATCTTATCATGAAACATAGATGTGAGATGCGATATCGCGTTTTAAGAAGCATTAGAACTCTATTTCCTCGATGCGGAGATATCAGCAAACGCTATTTCCTAGCATGGAAGTTTCGCACTTACATTCTTTTGAAGTGAATACGAGGTATACATGACACTTCGCAATGAATATTATATCTTATCACGAAACGTATAGATGAGATTCGTTATCGCGTTTTAAGAAGCATTAGAACCCTATTGCTACGATACGTAGGCATCTCCGAACGCTATTTCCTAGCAAGGAATAGTCGCATTTGCATTCTTTTGAAGTGAATACGAGGTATACATGACACTTCGCAATGAGCATTATATCTTATCATGTGACATAGAATTGAGATGCGATATCGCGTTTTAAGAAGCATTAGAACTTTATTGCTACGATAAGTAGGCATCTCCAAACGCTATTTCCTAGCAAGGAATAGTCGCATTTACATTCTTTTGAAGTGAATACGAGGTATGCATGACACTTCGCAATGAACATTATATCTTATCATGTGACATAGAAGTGTGATGCGATATCGCGTTTTAAGAAGCATTAGAACTCTATTGCCTCGATGCGTAGATATCTGCAGATGCTATTTCCTAGCAAGGATGTGTCGCATTTACATTCGTTTGGAGTGAATAGGAGGTATACATGACACGTCGCAATGAATATTATACCTTATCATGAAGCATAGGATTGAGATGCGATATCGCGTTTTGAGAAGCATTAGAACTCTATTGCTACGATACGTAGACATCTGCAAACAATATTTCCTGGCAAGGAAGTGTCGCATTTACATTCTTTAGAAGTGAATACGAGAAACACATGACACTTCGCAATGAATATTATATCTTGCCGTGAAACATAGGAATGAGATGCGACATCTCGTTTCAAGAAGCACTAGAACCCTATTGTTTCGATCCATAGACATCTGGAAACGCTACCTCTTAGCAGGGAAGTGTCGCATTTACATTCTTTTGAAGTGAATGGGAGGCAAACATGACACTTCGCAATGAATATTATACCTTATCACGAAACATTGGAATGAGATGCGATATCGCTATTTAAGAAGCACTAGAACTCTATTGCTAATATACGTAGACATCTGCAAACTCTATTTCCTAGCATGGACATGTCGCACTTACATTCCACTGAAGCGAATACGAGGTATACATGACACTCCACAATGAATATTATATCTTATCATGAAATATAGCAGTGAGATGCGATATCGCGTTTTAAGATACATTAGATCTCTATTGCTACGATACGTAGACATCTGCAAACGCTACTTCCTAGCAAGGAAGTGTCGCATTTACATTCTTTTGAAGTGAATACGAGGTATACATGACACTACAGAATAAATATTATATCTTATCGTGGAACATAGAAAAGAGATGCGACATGTCGTGTTAATAAGCATTAGAGCTCTATTGTTTCGGTACGTAGTCATCTGCATACGCAATATTGTAGAATAGAAGCAGATAATTATAATGCTTTTCATAGAAGATTACAGCTTACTTAATTCGAAACGTTGAAATGAGATGAGTCATGGCATTGTATAATGCATTAGTACTCTATTGTCTCGACATGTAGACACTACGAAGGGCATTCCTGTTGCATGGAGCTGTAGAATTTACATTCTTATGAAGTTTTAAAGCAGATAAGCATAGAGCTATGCATAAGAGATTACAGCATTCTTACTTTAAAACGATGAAATGGGATGCGCCAGCGCATTGCATGGAGAATTTTAGCTCGATTGCTTTAACAGACAGACACTACGGAGCGCCATGCCGTTGCATGGAATTATATAGTTCACATTCTATTGAAGACCTCTAACAGTTAAGCACAATGTTATGGACATATGATTACAGATTCTTTGCATTGAAACGTTGAAATGATATGCGTCATCGCGCTGCATGAAGTATTAGAAATGTCTTGCTTGGACACGTAGAGATCTGGAAACGATATTCTGTTGCAAGTAAGTATAGGATTCACATCCTTCTAAGGTCTAGATGCAGACAAATGTAACATATTGCAAAGAACATTGCAATTTACCATGAATCATTGAAATGACTTGCGACATCGTGTTCAATGAAGCAATAGAACTCTATTGCTCCGATAAGTAAACAAATGGAAACGTTACTTCCTCGTAAGGAAGTGTCGCGTTTACATTCTTTTGAAGTGAATACGAGGTATACATGACACTTTGCAATGAATATTATATCTTATCATGAAACATAGAAATGAGATGCGATATCGCGTATTAAAAAGCATTAGAACTCCACTGCTTCGATACCTAGACACCTGGAAGCGCATTTCCTAGCAAGGATGTGTGACATTTACATTCTTTTGAAGTGTAGGCGAGGTATACATAACACTTCGCAATGAATATTACAAACTATCATGAAACATAGAAATAGGATGCCATGTCGCGTTTTAAGAAGAAATAGAACTCTCTTTCTTCGATACGTAGACATCTCGAAACGCTATTTCCCAGCAAGAAAGTGTGGCATTTACTTTCATTCGGAGTATAGACGAGGTATACACAATACTTCGCAATGAATATTATATCTTATCATGAAACATAGCAATGAGATGCGATATCCCGTTTTAAGAGGCATTAGAACTCTATTGCTTCGATACGTAGACATCTGCAAACGCTAATTCCTAGCAAGAAAGTGTCGCATTTACATTCACTTGAAGTGTATGCGAGGTACAAGTGACACTTCGCAATGAATATTATGTCTTATCATGTAACATAGGAATGAGATGCGATATCGCGTTTTAAGAAGCATTAGAACTCTATTGCTACGATACGTAGACATCTGCAAACGCGACTTCCTAGCAAGGAAATGTCGCCTTGACATTCATTTGAAGTGTATGCGAGGTATACATGACGCTTAGCAATGAGTATTACATCTTATCATGAAACATAGACATGAGATGCGATATCGAGTTTTGAGAAGCATTAGAACTTTATTGCTATGATACGGTGACATCTGCAAACGCTATTTCCTAGCAAGGAAGTGTCGCACTTACATTCGTTTGAAGTGTATGCGAGGCAACGATAACACGTCGCAATGAATATTATATCTTATCATGAAACATAGAAATGAAATGCGATATCGCGATTTAAGAAGCATTGGAACTCTATTGCTACGATACGCGGACATCTGGAGACGCTATTTCCTAGCAAGGAAGTGTCGCATTTACATTCTTTTGAAGAGAATACGAGGTATACATGACACTTCTAAATGAATATTATATCTTATCATGAAACATAGCAATGAGATGCGATATCGCGATTTAAGAGGCATTAGAACTCTATTGCTTCGATACGGAGACATCTGCAAACGCAACTTCCTATCAAGGAAGTGTCGCGTTTGCATTCTTTTGAAGATAATACGAGGTATACACAACACTCTACAATGAATATTATATCTTATTACGAAACATAGAAATGAAATACGACTTCTCATTTTAGGAAGCATTAGAACTCTATTGCTACGATACGTAGACATCTGCAAACGCTTTTTCCTAGCATGGAAGTGCCGCATTTACATTCTTTTGAAGTGAATACGAGGTATACATGACACTTGGCAATGAATATTATATCTCATCATGAAACATAGACGGGAGATGCGATATAGCGTTTTAAGAAGCATTAGAACTCTACTGCTACGATACGTAAACATCTGCAAATGCTATTACCTAGCATGGAAATGTTGCAATTACATTCTTTTGAAGTGAATACGAGGTATGCATGACACTTCGCAATGGATATTATATGTTATCATGAAGCATAGCAGTGAGATGTGATATCGCGTTTTAAGAAGCATTAGAACTCTACTGCTACGATACGTAAACATTTGCAAACGCTATTACCTAGCATGGAAATGCCGCATTTACATTCTTTTGAAGTTAATACGAGGTATACTTGACACTTGGCATTGAATATTATGTCTTATCATGAAACATAGCAGTGAGATGCGATATCGCGTTTTAAGAAGCATTAGAACTCTACTGCTACGATACGTAAACATCTGCAAACGCTATTACCTAGCATGGAAATGCCGCATTTACATTCTTTTGAAGTTAATACGAGGTATACATGACACTTCGCAATGAATATTATATCCTCTCTCGAAACATAGATGTCAGATGCGATATCGCGATTTAAGAAGCACTAGAACTCTATTTCTACGATACGTAGACATCTGCAAACCCTATTTCCTAGCATGGAAGTGCAGCACTTACATTCCTTTGAAGATAATACGAGGTATACATAACACATCGCAATGAATATTATATCTTATCTCGAAACATAGAAGTGAGATGCGATATCGCGATTTCAGTAGCACTAGAACCTATTGCTACGATGCGTAGACATCTGCAAATGTTATTTCCTAGCAAGGAAGTGTCGCATTTACATTATTTTGAAGTGAATACGAGGTATACATAACACTCCACAATGAATATTGTATCTTATCACGAAACATAGAAATGAAATGCTACATCTCGTTTTAAGTAGCATTAAAACACTATCGCTACGATACGTAGACATCTGCAAACGCTATTTCCTAGCATGGCAGTGTCGCATTTACATTCTTTTGAAGTGAATACGAGATATACATAACACTTCGCAATGAATATTGTATCTTATCACGAAACATAGAAATGAAATGCGACATCTCGTTTTAAGTAGCATTAAAATTCTATTGCTACGATACGTAGACGTCTGCAAACCCTATTTCCTAGCATGGAAGTGCCGCATTTACATTCTTTTGAAGATAATACGAGGTATTCATAACACATGGCATTGAATATTATATCTTTTCTCGAAACACAGAAGTGAAATGCGATATCGCGATTTAAGTAGCACTAGAACCTATTGCTACTATGCTTAGACAACTGCAAATGTTATTTCCTAGCAAGGAAGTGTCGCATTTACATTATTTTGAAGTGAATACGAGGTATACATAACACTCTACGATGAATATTGTATCTTATCACGAAACATAGAAATGAAATGCGACATCTCGTTTTAAGTAGCATTAAAACACTATCGCTGCGATACGCAGACATCTGCAAACGCTACTTCCTAGCGACGAAGTGTCGCATTCACATTCATTTGAAGTGTAGACGAGGAATACATAACACTTCGCAAATCATATTATATCTTACCATGAAACATAGATATGAGATGCGATATCGCGTTTTAAGAAGCATTAGAAAGCTAATGCTACGATACGTAGACATCTGCAAACGCTATTTCCTAGCGAAGAAGTATCGCATTCACATTCATTTGATGTGTAGACGAGGAATACATAACACTTCGCAAATCATGTTATATCTTACCATGAAACATAGAAATGAGATGCGATATCGCCTTTTAAGGAGCATTAGAACACTATCGCTACGATACCTAGACATCTGCAGACGCTATTTCCTAGCAAGGAAGTGTCGCATTTACATTCATTTGAAGTGTAGACGTGGAATACATAACACTTCGCAAATCATGTTATATCTTACCATGAAACATAGAAATGAGATGCGATATCGCGATTTAAGAAGCATTAGAAAGCTAATGCTACGATACGTAGATATCTGCAAACGCTCTTTCCTAGCGAGGAAGTATCGCATTCACATTCATTTGAAGTGTAGACGAGGAACACATAACACTTCGCAAATCATGTTATATCTTACCATGAAACATAGAAATGAGATGCGATATCGCGTTCTAAGAATCATATGAATTCTATTGCTACGATACCTAGACATCTGCAATCGTTATTTCCTTGCAAGGAAGCGTCGCATTTACTTTCATTTGAATCGTAGACGAGGAATGCATAACACTTCCCAATGAATATTATATCTTATCATGAAACATAGATATGAGATGCAATATCTCGTTTTAAGAAGCATTTGAACTCTATTGCTTCGATACGTAGACATATGCAAACGCTATTTCCTTGCAAGGAAGTGTCGCATTTACATTCATTTGAAGTGTAGAAAAGGAATACATGACACTTCGCAAATCATATTATATCTTACCATGAAACATAGAAATGTGATGCGAAATCGCGTTTTAAGAAGCATTAGATCTCTATTGCTACGATACCTAGACTTCTGCAGTCGCTATTTCCTAGCAAGGAAGTGTCGCATTTACATTCATTTGAAGTGTAGAGGAGGAATACTTAACACTTTGCAAATCATATTACGTCTTACTATGAAACATAGAAATGAGATGCGATATCGCGTTTTAAGAAGCATTAGAACTCTATTGCTACGATACCTAGACATCTGCACACGCTATTTTCTAGCAAGGAAGTGTCGCATTTACATTCATTTGAAGTGTAAACGAGGAATACATGACACTTCGCAAATCATATTATATCTTACCATGAAACATAGAAATGAGATGCGATATCTCGTTTTAAGAAGCATTAGAACACTATTGCTACGATAGGTAGACAACTGCAAACGCTATTTCCTTGCAAGGAAGTGTCGCATTTACATTCATTTGAAGTGTAGAGGAGGAATACATAACACCTCGCAAATCATATTATATCTTACCATGAAACATAGAAATGAGATGCGATATCTCGTTTTAAGAAGCATTACAACACTATTGCTACTATAGGTAGACAACGGCAAACGCTATTTCCTTGCAAGGAGGTGTCGCATTTACATTCATTAGAAGTGTAGAGGAGGAATACATAACACTTCGCAAATCATATTATATCTTACCATGAAACATAGAAATGAGATGCGATATCGCGTTTTAAGAAGCATTTGAAAGCTATTGCTACGATAAGTAGACATCTGCAAACGCTATTTCCTAGCGACGAAGTATCGCATTCACATTCATTTGATGTGTAGACGAGGAATGCATAACACTTCGCAAATCATGTTATATCTTACCATGAAACATAGAAATGAGATGCGATATCGCGTTTTAAGAAGCATTGGAAAGCTAATGCTACGATACGTAGATATCTGCAAACGCTATTTCCTAGCGAGGAAGTATCGCATTCACATTCATTTGAAGTGTAGACGAGGAATACATAACACTTCGCAAATCATGTTAAATCTTACCATGAAACATAGAAATGAGATGCGATATCGCGTTCTAAGAATCATATGAACTCTATTGCTACGATACGTAGACATCTGCAAACGCTATTTCCTAGCGAGGAAGTGTCGCATTTACATTCATTTGAAGTGTAGACGAGGAATACATAACACTTCGCAAATCATATTATATCTTGCCATGAAACATAGAAATGAGATGCGATATCGCGTTTTGAGAAGCATTAGAAATCTATTGCTACGATACGTAGATATCTGCAAACGCTATTTCCTAGCGAGGAAGTGTCGCATTCACATTCATTTGAAGTGCAGACGAGGAATACATAACACTTCGCAAATCAAATTATATCTTACCATGAAAGATAGAAATGAGATGCGATATCGCGTTTTAAGAATCATATGAACTCTATTGCTACGATACGTAGACATCTGCAATCGTTATTTCCTTGCAAGGAAGTGTCGCATTTATTTTGATTTGAATCGTAGACGAGAAATGCATAACACTTCCCAATGAATATTATATCTTATCATGAAACATAGATATGAGATGCAATATCTCGTTTTAAGAAGCATTTGAACTCTATTGCTTCGATACGTAGACATATGCAAACGCTATTTCCTTGCAAGGAAGTGTCGCATTTACATTCATTTGAAGTGTAGAAGAGGAATACATGACACTTCGCAAATCATATTATATCTTACCATGAAACAGAGAAATGAGATGCGATATCGCGTTTTAAGAAGCATTAGAACACTATTGCTACGATAGGTAGACATTTGCAAACGCTATTACCTGGCAAGGAAATATCGCATTCACATTCATTTGAAGTGTAGGGGAGGAATACATAACACTTCGCAAATCATATTACATCTTACCATGAAACATAGAAGTGTGATGCGATATCGCGTTTTAAGAAGCATTAGAATTCTATTGCTACGATACCTAGATATCTGCAGACGCTATTTCCTAGCAAGGAAGTGTCGCATTTACATTCATTTGAAGTGTAGAGGAGGAATACTTAACACTTCGCAAATCATATTACGTTTTACCATGAAACATAGAAATGAGATGCGATATCGCGTTTTAAGAAGCATTAGAAAGCTATTGCTACGATACGTAGACATCTGCAAACGCTATTTCCTAGCGAGGAAGTATCGCGTTCACATTCATTTGAAGTGTAGACGAGGAATACATAACACTTCGCAAATCATATTATATCTTACCATGAAACCTAGAAATGAGATGCGATATCGCGTTTTAAGAAGCATTAGAGCACTATTGCTACGATAGGTAGACATTTGCAAACGCTATTTCCTTGCAAGGAAGTGTCGCATTTACATTCATTTGAAGTGTAGACGAGGAATACATAACACATCGCAAATCATATTATATCTTACCATGAAACATAGAAATGAGATGCGATATCGCGTTTTAAGAAGCATTACAACTCTATTGCTACGATAGGTAAACATCTGCAAACGCTATTTCCTTGCAAGGAAGTGTCGCATTCACATTCATTTGAAGTGTAGAAGAGGAATACATGATACTTCGCAAATCAGATTATATCTTACCATGAAACAGAGAAATGAGATGCGATATCGCGTTTTAAGAAGCATTAGAACTCTATTGCTACGATAGGTAAACATCTGCACACGCTATTTCCTTGCAAGGAAGTGTTGCATTTACATTCATTTGAAGTGTAGACGAGGAATACATGACACTTCGCAAATCATATTATATCTTACCAAGAAACATAGAAATGAGATGCGATATCGCGTTTTAAGAAGCATTAGAAATCTATTGCTACGATACCTAGACATCTGCAGACGCTATTTCCTAGCAAGGAAGTGTGGCATTATATTCATTTGAAGTGTAGAGGAGGAATACTTAACACTTCGCAAATCATATTACGTATTACCATGAAACATAGAAATGAGATGCGATATCGCGTTTTAAGAAGCATTAGAACTCTATTGCTACGATACCTAGACTTCTGCAGACGCTATTTCCTAGCAAGGAAGCGTCGCATTTACATTCATTTGAAGTGTAGAGGAGGAATACTTAACACTTCGCAAATCATATTACGTCTTACCATGAAACATAGAAATGAGATGCGATATCGCGTTTTAAGAAGAATTAGAACTCTATTGCTACGATACCTAGACATCTGCAGACGCTATTTCCTAGCAAGGAAGTGTCGCATTTACATTCATTTGAAGTGTAGACGAGGAATACATGACACTTCGCAAATCATATTATATCTTACCATGAAACATATAAATGAGATGCGATATCTCGTTTTAAGAAGCATTAGAACACTATTGCTACGATAGGTAGACAACTGCAAACGCTATTTCCTTGCAAGGAAGTGTCGCATTTACATTCATTAGAAGTGTAGAGGAGGAATACATAACACTTCGCAAATCATATTATATCTTACCATGAAACATAGAAATGAGATGCGATATCGCGTTTTAAGAAGCATTTGAAAGCTATTGCTACGATACGTAGATATCTGCAAACGCTATTTCCTAGCGAAGAAGTATCGCATTCACATTCATTTGATGTGTAGACGAGGAATACATAACACTTCGCAAAGCATGTTATATCTTACCATGAAACATAGAAATGAGATGCGATATCGCCTTTTAAGGAGCATTAGAACACTATCGCTACGATACCTAGACATCTGCAGACGCTATTTCCTAGCAAGGAAGTGTCGCATTTACATTCATTTGAAGTGTAGACGTGGAATACATAACACTTCGCAAATCATGTTATATCTTACCATGAAACATAGAAATGAGATGCGATATCGCGATTTAAGAAGCATTAGAAAGCTAATGCTACGATACGTAGATATCTGCAAACGCTCTTTCCTAGCGAGGAAGTATCGCATTCACATTCATTTGAAGTGTAGACGAGGAATACATAACACTTCGCAAATCATGTTATATCTTACCATGAAACATAGAAATGAGATGCGATATCGCGTTCTAAGAATCATATGAATTCTATTGCTACGATACCTAGACATCTGCAATCGTTATTTCCTTGCAAGGAAGCGTCGCATTTACTTTCATTTGAATCGTAGACGAGGAATGCATAACACTTCCCAATGAATATTATATCTTATCATGAAACATAGATATGAGATGCAATATCTCGTTTTAAGAAGCATTTGAACTCTATTGCTTCGATACGTAGACATATGCTATTTCCTTGCAAGGAAGTGTCGCATTTACATTCATTTGAAGTGTAGAAAAGGAATACATAACACCTCGCAAATCATATTATATCTTACCATGAAACATAGAAATGAGATGCGATATCTCGTTTTAAGAAGCATTACAACACTATTGCTACTATAGGTAGACAACGGCAAACGCTATTTCCTTGCAAGGAGGTGTCGCATTTACATTCATTAGAAGTGTAGAGGAGGAATACATAACACTTCGCAAATCATATTATATCTTACCATGAAACATAGAAATGAGATGCGATATCGCGTTTTAAGAAGCATTTGAAAGCTATTGCTACGATAAGTAGACATCTGCAAACGCTATTTCCTAGCGACGAAGTATCGCATTCACATTCATTTGATGTGTAGACGAGGAATGCATAACACTTCGCAAATCATGTTATATCTTACCATGAAACATAGAAATGAGATGCGATATCGCGTTTTAAGAAGCATTGGAAAGCTAATGCTACGATACGTAGATATCTGCAAACGCTATTTCCTAGCGAAGAAGTATCGCATTCACATTCATTTGAAGTGTAGACGAGGAATACATAACACTTCGCAAATCATGTTAAATCTTACCATGAAACATAGAAATGAGATGCGATATCGCGTTCTAAGAATCATATGAACTCTATTGCTACGATACGTAGACATCTGCAAACGCTATTTCCTAGCGAGGAAGTGTCGCATTTACATTCATTTGAAGTGTAGACGAGGAATACATAACACTTCGCAAATCATATTATATCTTGCCATGAAACATAGAAATGAGATGCGATATCGCGTTTTGAGAAGCATTAGAAATCTATTGCTACGATACGTAGATATCTGCAAACGCTATTTCCTAGCGAGGAAGTGTCGCATTCACATTCATTTGAAGTGCAGACGAGGAATACATAACACTTCGCAAATCAAATTATATCTTACCATGAAAGATAGAAATGAGATGCGATATCGCGTTTTAAGAATCATATGAACTCTATTGCTACGATACGTAGACATCTGCAATCGTTATTTCCTTGCAAGGAAGTGTCGCATTTATTTTGATTTGAATCGTAGACGAGAAATGCATAACACTTCCCAATGAATATTATATCTTATCATGAAACATAGATATGAGATGCAATATCTCGTTTTAAGAAGCATTTGAACTCTATTGCTTCGATACGTAGACATATGCAAACGCTATTTCCTTGCAAGGAAGTGTCGCATTTACATTCATTTGAAGTGTAGAAGAGGAATACATGACACTTCGCAAATCATATTATATCTTACCATGAAACAGAGAAATGAGATGCGATATCGCGTTTTAAGAAGCATTAGAACACTATTGCTACGATAGGTAGACATTTGCAAACGCTATTACCTGGCAAGGAAATATCGCATTCACATTCATTTGAAGTGTAGGGGAGGAATACATAACACTTCGCAAATCATATTACATCTTACCATGAAACATAGAAGTGTGATGCGATATCGCGTTTTAAGAAGCATTAGAATTCTATCGCTACGATACCTAGATATCTGCAGACGCTATTTCCTAGCAAGGAAGTGTCGCATTTACATTCATTTGAAGTGTAGAGGAGGAATACTTAACACTTCGCAAATCATATTACGTTTTACCATGAAACATAGAAATGAGATGCGATATCGCGTTTTAAGAAGCATTAGAAAGCTATTGCTACGATACGTAGACATCTGCAAACGCTATTTCCTAGCGAGGAAGTATCGCGTTCACATTCATTTGAAGTGTAGACGAGGAATACATAACACTTCGCAAATCATATTATATCTTACCATGAAACCTAGAAATGAGATGCGATATCGCGTTTTAAGAAGCATTAGAGCACTATTGCTACGATAGGTAGACATTTGCAAACGCTATTTCCTTGCAAGGAAGTGTCGCATTTACATTCATTTGAAGTGTAGACGAGGAATACATAACACATCGCAAATCATATTATATCTTACCATGAAACATAGAAATGAGATGCGATATCGCGTTTTAAGAAGCATTACAACTCTATTGCTACGATAGGTAAACATCTGCAAACGCTATTTCCTTGCAAGGAAGTGTCGCATTCACATTCATTTGAAGTGTAGAAGAGGAATACATGATACTTCGCAAATCAGATTATATCTTACCATGAAACAGAGAAATGAGATGGGATATCGCGTTTTAAGAAGCATTAGAACTCTATTGCTACGATAGGTAAACATCTGCACACGCTATTTCCTTGCAAGGAAGTGTTGCATTTACATTCATTTGAAGTGTAGACGAGGAATACATGACACTTCGCAAATCATATTATATCTTACCATGAAACATAGAAATGAGATGCGATATCGCGTTTTAAGAAGCATTAGAAATCTATTGCTACGATACCTAGACATCTGCAGACGCTATTTCCTAGCAAGGAAGTGTCGCATTATATTCATTTGAAGTGTAGAGGAGGAATACTTAACACTTCGCAAATCATATTACGTATTACCATGAAACATAGAAATGAGATGCGATATCGCGTTTTAAGAAGCATTAGAACTCTATTGCTACGATACCTAGACTTCTGCAGACGCTATTTCCTAGCAAGGAAGCGTCGCATTTACATTCATTTGAAGTGTAGAGGAGGAATACTTAACACTTCGCAAATCATATTACGTCTTACCATGAAACATAGAAATGAGATGCGATATCGCGTTTTAAGAAGAATTAGAACTCTATTGCTACGATACCTAGACATCTGCAGACGCTATTTCCTAGCAAGGAAGTGTCGCATTTACATTCATTTGAAGTGTAGACGAGGAATACATGACACTTCGCAAATCATATTATATCTTACCATGAAACATATAAATGAGATGCGATATCTCGTTTTAAGAAGCATTAGAACACTATTGCTACGATAGGTAGACAACTGCAAACGCTATTTCCTTGCAAGGAAGTGTCGCATTTACATTCATTAGAAGTGTAGAGGAGGAATACATAACACTTCGCAAATCATATTATATCTTACCATGAAACATAGAAATGAGATGCGATATCGCGTTTTAAGAAGCATTTGAAAGCTATTGCTACGATACGTAGATATCTGCAAACGCTATTTCCTAGCGAAGAAGTATCGCATTCACATTCATTTGATGTGTAGACGAGGAATACATAACACTTCGCAAAGCATGTTATATCTTACCATGAAACATAGAAATGAGATGCGATATCGCCTTTTAAGGAGCATTAGAACACTATCGCTACGATACCTAGACATCTGCAGACGCTATTTCCTAGCAAGGAAGTGTCGCATTTACATTCATTTGAAGTGTAGACGTGGAATACATAACACTTCGCAAATCATGTTATATCTTACCATGAAACATAGAAATGAGATGCGATATCGCGATTTAAGAAGCATTAGAAAGCTAATGCTACGATACGTAGATATCTGCAAACGCTCTTTCCTAGCGAGGAAGTATCGCATTCACATTCATTTGAAGTGTAGACGAGGAATACATAACACTTCGCAAATCATGTTATATCTTACCATGAAACATAGAAATGAGATGCGATATCGCGTTCTAAGAATCATATGAATTCTATTGCTACGATACCTAGACATCTGCAATCGTTATTTCCTTGCAAGGAAGCGTCGCATTTACTTTCATTTGAATCGTAGACGAGGAATGCATAACACTTCCCAATGAATATTATATCCTATCATGAAACATAGATATGAGATGCAATATCTCGTTTTAAGAAGCATTTGAACTCTATTGCTTCGATACGTAGACATATGCAAACGCTATTTCCTTGCAAGGAAGTGTCGCATTTACATTCATTTGAAGTGTAGAAAAGGAATACATGACACTTCGCAAATCATATTATATCTTACCATGAAACATAGAAATGTGATGCGAAATCGCGTTTTAAGAAGCATTAGATCTCTATTGCTACGATACCTAGACTTCTGCAGTCGCTATTTCCTAGCAAGGAAGTGTCGCATTTACATTCATTTGAAGTGTAGAGGAGGAATACTTAACACTTTGCAAATCATATTACGTCTTACTATGAAACATAGAAATGAGATGCGATATCGCGTTTTAAGAAGCATTAGAACTCTATTGCTACGATACCTAGACATCTGCACACGCTATTTTCTAGCAAGGAAGTGTCGCATTTACATTCATTTGAAGTGTAAACGAGGAATACATGACACTTCGCAAATCATATTATATCTTACCATGAAACATAGAAATGAGATGCGATATCTCGTTTTAAGAAGCATTAGAACACTATTGCTACGATAGGTAGACAACTGCAAACGCTATTTCCTTGCAAGGAAGTGTCGCATTTACATTCATTTGAAGTGTAGAGGAGGAATACATAACACCTCGCAAATCATATTATATCTTACCATGAAACATAGAAATGAGATGCGATATCTCGTTTTAAGAAGCATTACAACACTATTGCTACTATAGGTAGACAACGGCAAACGCTATTTCCTTGCAAGGAGGTGTCGCATTTACATTCATTAGAAGTGTAGAGGAGGAATACATAACACTTCGCAAATCATATTATATCTTACCATGAAACATAGAAATGAGATGCGATATCGCGTTTTAAGAAGCATTTGAAAGCTATTGCTACGATAAGTAGACATCTGCAAACGCTATTTCCTAGCGACGAAGTATCGCATTCACATTCATTTGATGTGTAGACGAGGAATGCATAACACTTCGCAAATCATGTTATATCTTACCATGAAACATAGAAATGAGATGCGATATCGCGTTTTAAGAAGCATTGGAAAGCTAATGCTACGATACGTAGATATCTGCAAACGCTATTTCCTAGCGAGGAAGTATCGCATTCACATTCATTTGAAGTGTAGACGAGGAATACATAACACTTCGCAAATCATGTTAAATCTTACCATGAAACATAGAAATGAGATGCGATATCGCGTTCTAAGAATCATATGAACTCTATTGCTACGATACGTAGACATCTGCAAACGCTATTTCCTAGCGAGGAAGTGTCGCATTTACATTCATTTGAAGTGTAGACGAGGAATACATAACACTTCGCAAATCATATTATATCTAGCCATGAAACATAGAAATGAGATGCGATATCGCGTTTTGAGAAGCATTAGAAATCTATTGCTACGATACGTAGATATCTGCAAACGCTATTTCCTAGCGAGGAAGTGTCGCATTCACATTCATTTGAAGTGCAGACGAGGAATACATAACACTTCGCAAATCAAATTATATCTTACCATGAAAGATAGAAATGAGATGCGATATCGCGTTTTAAGAATCATATGAACTCTATTGCTACGATACGTAGACATCTGCAATCGTTATTTCCTTGCAAGGAAGTGTCGCATTTATTTTGATTTGAATCGTAGACGAGAAATGCATAACACTTCCCAATGAATATTATATCTTATCATGAAACATAGATATGAGATGCAATATCTCGTTTTAAGAAGCATTTGAACTCTATTGCTTCGATACGTAGACATATGCAAACGCTATTTCCTTGCAAGGAAGTGTCGCATTTACATTCATTTGAAGTGTAGAAGAGGAATACATGACACTTCGCAAATCATATTATATCTTACCATGAAACCTAGAAATGAGATGCGATATCGCGTTTTAAGAAGCATTAGAGCACTATTGCTACGATAGGTAGACATTTGCAAACGCTATTTCCTTGCAAGGAAGTGTCGCATTTACATTCATTTGAAGTGTAGACGAGGAATACATAACACATCGCAAATCATATTATATCTTACCATGAAACATAGAAATGAGATGCGATATCGCGTTTTAAGAAGCATTACAACTCTATTGCTACGATAGGTAAACATCTGCAAACGCTATTTCCTTGCAAGGAAGTGTCGCATTCACATTCATTTGAAGTGTAGAAGAGGAATACATGATACTTCGCAAATCAGATTATATCTTACCATGAAACAGAGAAATGAGATGGGATATCGCGTTTTAAGAAGCATTAGAACTCTATTGCTACGATAGGTAAACATCTGCACACGCTATTTCCTTGCAAGGAAGTGTTGCATTTACATTCATTTGAAGTGTAGACGAGGAATACATGACACTTCGCAAATCATATTATATCTTACCATGAAACATAGAAATGAGATGCGATATCGCGTTTTAAGAAGCATTAGAAATCTATTGCTACGATACCTAGACATCTGCAGACGCTATTTCCTAGCAAGGAAGTGTCGCATTATATTCATTTGAAGTGTAGAGGAGGAATACTTAACACTTCGCAAATCATATTACGTATTACCATGAAACATAGAAATGAGATGCGATATCGCGTTTTAAGAAGCATTAGAACTCTATTGCTACGATACCTAGACTTCTGCAGACGCTATTTCCTAGCAAGGAAGCGTCGCATTTACATTCATTTGAAGTGTAGAGGAGGAATACTTAACACTTCGCAAATCATATTACGTCTTACCATGAAACATAGAAATGAGATGCGATATCGCGTTTTAAGAAGCATTAGAAAGCTATTGCTACGATACGTAGACATCTGCAAACGCTATTTCCTAGCGAGGAAGTATCGCGTTCACATTCATTTGAAGTGTAGACGAGGAATACATAACACTTCGCAAATCATATTATATCTTACCATGAAACCTAGAAATGAGATGCGATATCGCGTTTTAAGAAGCATTAGAGCACTATTGCTACGATAGGTAGACATTTGCAAACGCTATTTCCTTGCAAGGAAGTGTCGCATTTACATTCATTTGAAGTGTAGACGAGGAATACATAACACATCGCAAATCATATTATATCTTACCATGAAACATAGAAATGAGATGCGATATCGCGTTTTAAGAAGCATTACAACTCTATTGCTACGATAGGTAAACATCTGCAAACGCTATTTCCTTGCAAGGAAGTGTCGCATTCACATTCATTTGAAGTGTAGAAGAGGAATACATGATACTTCGCAAATCAGATTATATCTTACCATGAAACAGAGAAATGAGATGGGATATCGCGTTTTAAGAAGCATTAGAACTCTATTGCTACGATAGGTAAACATCTGCACACGCTATTTCCTTGCAAGGAAGTGTTGCATTTACATTCATTTGAAGTGTAGACGAGGAATACATGACACTTCGCAAATCATATTATATCTTACCATGAAACATAGAAATGAGATGCGATATCGCGTTTTAAGAAGCATTAGAAATCTATTGCTACGATACCTAGACATCTGCAGACGCTATTTCCTAGCAAGGAAGTGTCGCATTATATTCATTTGAAGTGTAGAGGAGGAATACTTAACACTTCGCAAATCATATTACGTATTACCATGAAACATAGAAATGAGATGCGATATCGCGTTTTAAGAAGCATTAGAACTCTATTGCTACGATACCTAGACTTCTGCAGACGCTATTTCCTAGCAAGGAACCGTCGCATTTACATTCATTTGAAGTGTAGAGGAGGAATACTTAACACTTCGCAAATCATATTACGTCTTACCATGAAACATAGAAATGAGATGCGATATCGCGTTTTAAGAAGAATTAGAACTCTATTGCTACGATACCTAGACATCTGCAGACGCTATTTCCTAGCAAGGAAGTGTCGCATTTACATTCATTTGAAGTGTAGACGAGGAATACATGACACTTCGCAAATCATATTATATCTTACCATGAAACATATAAATGAGATGCGATATCTCGTTTTAAGAAGCATTAGAACACTATTGCTACGATAGGTAGACAACTGCAAACGCTATTTCCTTGCAAGGAAGTGTCGCATTTACATTCATTAGAAGTGTAGAGGAGGAATACATAACACTTCGCAAATCATATTATATCTTACCATGAAACATAGAAATGAGATGCGATATCGCGTTTTAAGAAGCATTTGAAAGCTATTGCTACGATACGTAGATATCTGCAAACGCTATTTCCTAGCGAAGAAGTATCGCATTCACATTCATTTGATGTGTAGACGAGGAATACATAACACTTCGCAAAGCATGTTATATCTTACCATGAAACATAGAAATGAGATGCGATATCGCCTTTTAAGGAGCATTAGAACACTATCGCTACGATACCTAGACATCTGCAGACGCTATTTCCTAGCAAGGAAGTGTCGCATTTACATTCATTTGAAGTGTAGACGTGGAATACATAACACTTCGCAAATCATGTTATATCTTACCATGAAACATAGAAATGAGATGCGATATCGCGATTTAAGAAGCATTAGAAAGCTAATGCTACGATACGTAGATATCTGCAAACGCTCTTTCCTAGCGAGGAAGTATCGCATTCACATTCATTTGAAGTGTAGACGAGGAATACATAACACTTCGCAAATCATGTTATATCTTACCATGAAACATAGAAATGAGATGCGATATCGCGTTCTAAGAATCATATGAATTCTATTGCTACGATACCTAGACATCTGCAATCGTTATTTCCTTGCAAGGAAGCGTCGCATTTACTTTCATTTGAATCGTAGACGAGGAATGCATAACACTTCCCAATGAATATTATATCCTA